>NC_142069.1:9819820-9992320 GCF_059756535.1 Pantherophis guttatus | reverse complement strand
TTTGGACAGTGCTGGCTCTTCGGCTTTGAAACGGAGATGAGCACCGCCCCCTAGAGTCGGGAACGACTAGCACATATGTGCAAGGAGAACCTTTACTTTAAGTTGAATACTGGGAGAAATTCTCCTAGATATAGAAGAAGAAGAGGCAGAGACTGGAGGTGGGGGTGGAATCAAGAGAGTCATCAGCCTAGAATCATTAAGTTCCCACAAACAATCTAAGTTCAACCCCTCTTGAATTCCATTAACTCTTATCTAGTGTCAAAGTAGCGCTGCCTGTTAGTAGACTAGATTCTTGTGTGTAGGCATGAGTCAATCAGATTGACCAGAGTTTAATGCATGGTCCTGATTCTTTGTACCTGACACCAAGTGGTAGAATATTCTTTCCCCTGAAGTGAGGGGGTCTTGACTTTCCGAAGGTCCCTCAAGAACTGGATATGTCTTGAATTCCATTAACTCTTTATCTAGCGCCAATTGAGTGTTGACTGTGAGTTGACTAGATTCTTGTTTAGTTTAGTTTAGTTTAGTTTTATTGAATTTCTATACCGCCCTACTCCCGGAGGACTCAGGGCAGTGAACAGCCACGAAATAAAACACATACATATAAAAATTTAAAATCGAATAAAATGAATTAAATAAATTTGGCTGAATTAATACCCAGAATTTAAAATACCCATATTTTAAAACACATTAAAATTTAAAATTTGCACTTAAAAGGGAGAAGATTTAGGCGAGGCCAGCTTGATGAAATAAAAGAGTCTTCAGCTCGCGGCGGAAGGTGCGCAGATCCGGGATCCTCCGTATCTCTGGGGGGAGCTCGTTCCAGATCGTCGGTGCCCCCACAGAGAAGGCTCTCCCCCTAGGGGCCGACAGCCGACATTGTTTGGCCGACGGCACCTGGAGGAGCCCCTCTCTGTGGGAGCGTACTGGTCGGTGGGAGGCTATTGATGGTAGTAGGCGGTCCCGTAAATAACCAGATCCTGAGCCATGGAGCGCTTTAAAGGTGGTGACCAGAACCTTGAAGTGCACCCGGAAGACCACCGGGAGCCAGTGCAGCTCGCGCAGGAGAGGTGTTACATGGGAGCTCCATGCCGCTCCCATAACCACCCGCGCGGCCGCACTCTGCGCCAGTTGGCACCAGTTGTGTATAGACATGAGCAATAAATCAGCCTAACTGGAGCTTAACGTGTGGTCCTGATTCTTCACGCTTTGCGGAGCAGTTAGAATAGGTCAGCAGTGGACCAATTATCCAGAAGGTGACAATCTTCCATTTGCTGGATGTATCCCAGTGGAGGCTGGACAACATCTGCGGAGGATGTTTTTATTTGGATTTTTGCCCTGTTGCAAGGAAGTGGGTTGAATGACCTCAATGGTCATTTCCAACTCTAACTCTGTGTTGTTTTATGATCTGTGTTGCAAGCAAGCAGGAAAGCTAAATAAAATAGATAATTGTTTAGTTAAAGCTAATCAGCATTGTTCCCTGAATGAAATATGGCATATTTGCTCTCCTAACAAGAATCTTCTGTTTCTTCCAAGTAGGACATTCCATTTTTTCTCCATTCTTTTCAGCCACCGTAACTTCTGTACGTGTTTAGTTTGAAAAGGGGGGGGTAAATCCTGGAAAAAGTAATGACAAGCCACTTCTGTTTTGTTGCTGGAGCATCTGTAATGTGTGTTTGTGTAAGTGGAGGGGGCATGAATAATATCCATGAAAATATCAGATGTAACAGATTAACAGAGTTGGAAGGGACCTTATAGGTCATCTAGTCCAACCCCCCACTCAAGCAGGAGACCCTACACCATTTCTGACAAATGGCAGTCCAGTCTCTTCTTGAAAGCCTCCAGTGATGAAGCTCCCACAACTTCCGAAGGCAACTTCTGTTCCATGGGTTGATTGTTCTCACTGTCAGAAAATTCCTCCTCATTTCTAGGTTGAATCTCTCCTTGGATTAGTTTCCATCCATTATTCCTTGTCTGGCCTTCGGGTGCTTTGGAAAACAGCTTGACCCCCTCCTCTCTGTGGCAGCCCCTCAGATATTGGGGAGACTTTTCCCAATTGTTCAAAAGTTTCTTCATGCTTTTCTAAAGCTCGGCTTCTTCCAAGAATGCTAAGATCTTCTAATTCAATCCCATTATCAGCCTGATAACAGTGGGAGGGATTTATATTTTAAGAACGAAGACAATTCTGGTTTTGTGTAGAGAGAGATTTCTTGTCTTTTCTTGGCGAGTCTTCTGATCCCGTTTTGAATTCCTCAAGGTTCAGATCTGAATGAATTTTTGTCATGTCCTTAGACAAAACATGCATTGTAGCCAACGCCCGTTGCTTCAGGCAGAGGAGAATTTGGTGGGAACCACAATGGGAATGTGTTCTGTGACAATGTCATGTTACTTGACCCAAATTCCTATATCTAGGGCCTTCAAGATAATTAATGGACTGTTGGCCAAACATGTAGACGCTAATATACAACTAGATCTTGAGTTATACACATTATCTTTAGACTGGAAAACTCAAACATTTTGACACACAGAAAACAGCCAAGTATGAGAATCAGTAGGGTGTTAGAATGCAAACCTTGGTAGTACAGTGGTCTAAAGCACCCTGTTATTAAGACCAGCTGCCTGCAATTACTGCAGGTTCAATTCTCGCCAGGCTCAAGGTTGACTCAGCCTTCCATCCTTTCTAAGGTAGGTAAATTGAGGACCCAGTTTGTGGGGGCAATAAGCTGACTTTGTATAAATATACAAAAGGATGAAGGCTATTGCTTAGCATATTGTAAGCCGCCCTGAGTCTCCGGAGAAGGGCGGCATATAAATCAAATTAAAAAAAAACCAAAAAAAAAAAAACCAGGTCAAGCTCGCTTAAAAGATCTCTCAATCATCTTTTGAATTAACCTGCAAGATAGAACAACTAAGCCAAGATAGCTATAACAATAGCAGCAATATTTATGTACCTTTCAGGGGTGGACTTCAAAAATTTTAGCAAGGGGTTCTCTGCCCAGTTGCTGGGTGGGCGTGGCCTAGTTGGCCTCCTGCACCATGGGGGGGGGGGTGTTTGCCCTATCCGGGCTCTGGAGGCTTTCTTCGAGCCTCCGGGAGGGCAAAAATGGCCTCCCCAGGCTCCAGAGGCCCTCTTGAGGCTGGAAATGGGCCCATTTCCGGCCTTCCTGAACTTCGGGTAGGCCCGTTTTTCACCCTCCCTGAGCCTCCGCACACGCCCTACACTTACCTGCATCCAAAACGGGCCGTGTGGGGACTCCTGGGAGGGGCGGGGTGGGCGGGGCCAGTTCAGGAGTGGGATTTGTGGGTTCTCCAAACTGCACAGAATCTTAGCTAGAGGTTCTCGCAAACCCCCAGCAATCCACCCCTGATACCACTCCATAGTATTTTCCACCCCTCTCTAAGCAGTTTACAGAGTCAGCTCTTGCCCCCAACCATCTGGGTCCTCATTTTATCGATCTCAAAAGGTTGGAAGGCTGAGTCAACCTTGAGCTCTGTCAGGATTGAACTCCAGGCCGTGGGCAAAATTTGTGCTTTAACCACTGTGCACCAGGGCTCTATTTCAAGATCACCCAATTAAATTCACTGCCAAGTGGGATTTGAATCTGGAGCATCCCAACGGTGTCACACATGTAGAGTGGTTTGCTTATATAAAGCATGCATTATGCAGGTAATCCTTGATTCATAACCACAATTGAACCCAAAATTTCAGTTGTTAAGCAGGACAGTTGTTAAGTGAGCTTTGTCCCATTTTATGATCTTTCTTACAACGGTTGTTAAGTGAGTAACTGCAGTTGTTACAGTAGGTCAGTAACGGTGGTTAAGTGAATCCGGTTTCCCCATTGACTTTGGTTGTCAGAAGGTGGTAAAAGATAATCACATGTCCCAGGGACATTGCAATCATCATAGAGTTGGGTCGATGGCCAAGCATCTGAATTTTGATCACATGACCATGGGGATGCTGCAATGGTCATAAGTGTGAAAAATGGTCCTCCTGATCCAAGTAGGGTCGCAATTGGTGCACCAGGCGAACCTGTGCAAAGGTCCCCCTAGCCACAGCTGTCAGATTTTGCTCTAATCTTAGCTGTGAGTCTAGGAGGACACCCAAATTGCGAGCCCGTTCTGAGGGGAACAATTTCTCCCCCCCCACCCCCCCAGAACCAAGGATGGACAGTCAACATAGTCTTTAGGAGGCAATACCCACAGCCACTCGGTCTTGTCTTGGTTAAGTCTGAGCCTGTTGACTCCCATCCAGACCCTCACAGACAGATTAATTGATGAAAAAGCAGGTGGTCAAATCCATGAACCCACATTTAATTGGTTGTGACCGAATAATAATTAATACTTCATATGCTTCTTAGTTTTAGCAATTTCCTTTTTCATGGAATTCTTCATTTGTCTCTTATCTAACATGGGCTATAAGGTCCGCCTTATCAGAAGCAGAGAGTGATGAGACAGACAAATAGCTAATGGTGATATACTTATAAATTTGTTTTCAATTTTTATTTGTTGGGAAATGTCCATATTCCCTTTTTAATCATGTTCAAACCTGGAAGTTTCCATCGGTGAGGTCTGATTTAGTTGGTTGCTTCTTTCTGTGTAGAGAATGCTAAATGTATCTGTTTTCTAGCTGCTTTTGATGCAAGGATGACATGAAATTAAAAAAAAAAGATTACCATATTGAAAAATGGTTGCACGGTCTCCCCTCCTGTTAGCGCAAATTAGTTGATGATTAATTTTTAACATGTGGATTAGGGTCTTTTTTTAATTAATCTCATTGTTAGCAATTGAAAACTCTCCTACATATGGACATTAATTTTGGTCGTAATGATTCGGGATGAAGTTGTAATAGCTAAGATTAGGCAAAACTTTTTTCATTTTCTTTTTCTTGTTTAACATTGTCAGGCTCAGTGAGAGTGAACAAGTCGTCGAATCAGATCTGAATGTGGAGATCTGAATGTGGAATCAGATCCGTTCTGTGGAGCAGTAGGTCACATTTTTTGGATCCCGATTTTACACGGACACTTTTTCACACCCAGAGAATCAAAAAAGAGTATATGAAAACTTGTTTCTTTACATCTCTATATTGACTGACTCCCTGTGGAAGTTGGGGTAGAGTAGGATGGGAAGGGCTTATTGTTTTTTTGCCCATGTTTCATTACCAAAGTAGGTAACATCATCAGTTCTAGTAAGAGAGTATTATACACTGCTCAAAAAAATAAAGGGAACACAAGCAGAAGACATCCGAGATCTGAATGAATGAAATAGCCTTATTAAATACTTTGTTCATTACATACAGTAGTTTTGTGTTCCCTTTAGGTGTTTGAGCAGCGTATAAACTACTGTATGTAAAGAACAAAGTATTTAATAAGGCTATTTCATTCACTCAGATCGCGGATGTCTTCTGCTTGTGTTCCCTTTATTTTTTTGAGCAGTATATATACACGTGTATAATATACACAAATATGTGTATATATATGTGTGTGTGTGTGTGTGTGTGTGTATAGATATATATACATATATATGTATGTGTCTATACATGTGTGTGTGTGTGTATATATATACACTGAGCTTATCGATCGAAAGGTTGGCAGTTCAGCGGTTCGAATCCCTAGTGCCGCGTAACAGCTCCCATTACTTGTCTCAGCTTCTGCCAACCTAGCAGTTCGAAAGCACGTAAAAAATGCAAGTAGAAAAATAGGGACCACTTTTGCTGGGAAGGTAACAGTGTTCTGTGCGCCTTTGGCGTTTAGTCATGCCGGCCACATGACCACGGAGACATCCTCGGACAGCGCTGGCTCTTCGGCTGTGAAACAGAGATGAGCACCGCCCCCTAGAGTCAGGAACAACTAGCACATATGTGCGAGGGGAACCTTTACCTTTATATATGTATAAATGTTTGCATGCAGGGGTGAAATCCAGCAGGTTCTGACAGTTTCTGGAGAACTGGTAGCGGAAATTATGAGCAGTTCGGAGAACCGGCATATACCACCTGTGGCTGGCCCCAGAGTGGGAAGGGAATGGAGATTTTGCAGTATCCTTCCCCTGCCACACCCACCAAGCCACACCACGGCTACCAAGCCACGCCCACAGAATCCGTAGTAAAAAAAATTGGATTTCACCACTATGTGTGTGTGTGTGTGTGTGTGTGTGTGTGTGTGTGTGTGTGTGTGTGTGTATGGGGAGGGGGCTTCATTTGGCTGGCTGTAGAGTGAAAAGCTTCTGAACAGGTAAAAAGATAAAAATATAGTAAGAACAAAAACAGATTACAAGGGAACAAACAAAACTTTCCAATAAGCAATCAACACACTTTCATATTAGGGCAATCTGCTTCCTGTTGCATAGCCATTTTTTTTGTAGTTTCCCCCCCCCCCGGGGGTGGGAAACCCCCAATAACAGTAGGGAAGGGGCCAGTCTAATCTTGGATGTCCAGCACATCTGAAGGAAACCAGGTTTCACAGTTGTACTACCAGAAATGATTTATTTTGTCTCCCCCACAAACACCCAAACACACTTTCTAGTCATAAGACATGCAAATGCAAAGAGAGAAAAAAAGAGGAAAGTCTTTGTTGTAAGGAATTAAGCGTTACTCTTTGGGTGAATTGAGCTTATATTTAATACAGCCTCAGACTAGAGAAGAAATAAGGTATAAAGAACTGGAGCAAGCATGAAAATAGGACTCGTTTTCAGTTTTAAAATTTAGGATGTGTGTGTGTGTGTTTAAAAAATGCATTTATTACTTTTTACATGTATTTATACATTCCCAGGGCTCTAGCCTAGGCAGTTTCGATGATAAAGTTAAAAACGGAATAATCCAATTAATCTAATCTCATAAAAGAATGGGCAGTCAAAACAGCCATCCGTCATGAGAAAATTTCGTATCAAACCGTACGACAAATCAAACAGATATTATTAGAAAAATTAGAAACTGATCTGCTTTTAAGAACCGTCGTTCTTCCCAATGAGAAATGTAAACAATTCCCATGGCTGGTTGAAAAATTCCTGGCAATTTTTATTTTATTTTTTCCCTTCAGCCAGTTTGAGAAGCTAATTTTTTTCCCTGTGTACGTACGGCCATCTACTTACTTAGCGTCAATCAAATGACCTGGATAAAGGCACAAGCGGACGTGACATTGATAAATAGTCTTTGGCACATGACATTCGGCCGAGTAGCTTGCTGTTATCCTTCTCCAGTTCAAACGGAGATGAAAGAAGTTGACAAGGGAATGGCTTCTATGTTCCCCAGGAGAGTTCACTGCCGTAATCATAGCTAGGGAGGACAGTTGTTGTTGTTGCTTTAAAAAAACAACAACAACCTTCTGAAATTGGAAAAAAGGCATGATGGGAAGAAAGAGAAGAGGGCATTCACGTCAGAAGCGGCATATCCGAACATCTTCCTTTTACTGAGATGGTTTCGAGGGTTTTTTCTTTCTTTTTTTCTTTCTTGGCATTTATTGTAACATACTAATGAGTTGTGACAACTGTGTGCCTTTAATTCTTCCCCAAGAGATGGATTCGCTTTAATTCGGCTAGGGGTAAGGATGGACCAAGTGTACCTTTTTTCTTGCATGCCAACGTGTTGTTCCTTGCCCGTTTTTGTTTCAATTCGTGAGTCAGGATGAATGAACAAGGAATTTCTGCGTCGGTGTTGTTGGAAATAGCCCAGGGGTGAAATGCTCCCGGTTCGGGTCGGATCGCTCGATCCGGTAGCGATGGCGGTGGGTGGTTCGGAGAACCGGTAGCAAAAATCCCTGCCCCCCCCCCATGGCCAGCTGAGCCACATGATCATCAGAGGCTTTTTTTTTTTACTTTTGAAAGCATTTTTTCTACCATCTCTTCCGACGACAAAATGCTTTTAAAAGTTTTTTTAAAAAACCCTCTGATGATCACGCGGCTCATCTGGGATCATCAGAGGCTTTTCAAAGCATTTTTTTCTGCAACCTCTTGGCCGAAGAGGTGGTTAAAAAAAAATGCTTTGAAAAGTCTCTGACGATCCCAGCTGAGTTGCCTGATCGGCAGAGGCTTTTCAAAGCATTAGAAAAAATGCTTTGAAAAGTTAAAAAAAAAAAAGTTGACCACGTCCACCCAGTCACATTAACACCCCTCCCCACCAAACCACGCCCACAGAACCAGTAGTAACAAATTTTATATTTCACCCCTGAAATAGCCCCCCCCCCAGAATTTATTGAAGCTGATAAAAGTTTGCATCTTGAGCAAAACAAGAAGTAAAAATATGACTCTTTCTCCTCCTCCTTTTATCGAGATGGGTTAGGGCCAGGGGTGGGCTGCTGGGGATTCACAAGGGTTCAGTAGAACTTCTAGCTAAGATTCTGTGCAGTTCAGAAAACCCCCAAATCCCACTCCTGGCTGGCCCCACCCACCCCCGCCCCACCCCTCCCAGGAGTCCCCAGAAGAAGGCAGAAGACGGGTGGGTGGGCGTGGCCATAGTGGGCATGGCCTAGTTGGCCTCCTGCACCACGGCAGGGGAGGGGCATTTTTGCTCTCTCCAGAGCCTTGGAGGTCTTCTAGTCCAACCCCCTGCCCAGGCAGGAAACCCTACACCACTTCAGACAAATGGTTATCCAATATCTTCTTAAAAACTTCCAGTGTTGGAGCATTCGCAACTTCTGGAGGCAAGTTGTTCCACTGATGAATTGTTCCCACTGTCAGGAAATTTCTCCTTAATTCTAAGTTGCTTCTCTCCTTGCCAGCATGCATATAAATGCATTTGAGCTTCATTCAGTTTCTGGTTGCCCCAGCCTCCCAATCCTCAGACCCTGGACTAGTTGAAGCAATGGGTGGAAGCTCATCACGGGGAGATCCAACCTGGAGATAAGGAGGAATTTCTTGACAGTGAGGACTGCTTTCCTGTTGAGTTGTGGGTGCTCCATCGCTGGAGGTTTTCAAGAAAAGATTGGACAACAATTTGTCCGGAATGGTATAAGAACTCCTGTCCTGGGCAGGGGTTGGACCGGAGGACCTTCCAGTCTTATAATTATGCTATTATTACTTCATTTCCCCCAACAAACCAGCATTGGAACATTTAAGTCATCCGCTTCCATGGTGCCTTGCATGGTACAACATAACAAAGCTTTCATATCCCAAAAGATCAGGTTTTCCACAATACCAATACAGGCCTTGTATGCCTTTCAGCATAGTTTTCTTAGGTAGGTAGTGAGGTTCCACTAGGTTCCCTCTAGATTGCTTCAACTTTTAAAGTCTCAGAGGACAGGGAAGGAAGGAAGGAAGGAAGGAAGGAAGAAAGGAAGAAAGAAAGGAAGAAAGAAAGAAAGAAAGAAAGAAAGAAAGAAAGAGAAAGAGAGAGAGAGAGAGAAAGTGCCGAGCACATTGTAAGCTGCCCTGAGTCTCCGGAGAAGGGCGGCATATAAATCAAGTTAAAAAAAAAAAAGAAAGGAGAAAAAGAAAGAAAGAAAGGAGCGAAAGAAAGAAAGAAAAAGGAGAGAAAGAAAGGGAGGAAAGGAGGGAGGGAGGGAGGGAGGGAGGAAGGAAGGAAGGAAGGAAGGAAGGAAGGAAGGAAGGAAGGAAGGAAGGAAGGAAGATTTGTCACAGTTCCTCAAATTTCCATTGTTACCCATGTAGAGTCCAGTTCCTGCTATCATAGTCTAAGGGGCACCTCGACATATAAATCCATTTTATATTTCCTCTGATGATCCCTCTCTGAACTGATCAATTAAGCCTCTTTCATTCCAAGTTGCATCCTGGGCTAACAGCTGAATCTCAGCAGCATATTCCCACACAGATTGCTTACCTTGTCATAGGAACAGATTTCACGGTTGGTAGTCAGAATCCTCGAAGGTAGCTCATAGGCATGCTGCAAAGTGTGCATAGAGGTCTAAATTTGGACTGTTCTGAAAGAGAACGGGGTGGGGGAGGTGTCCATTTTACAGCTCCTTCTATCGTTAGACTAATTATAAACCTATGTGCCGTTTGGTTGCTGGAGGATACCTGAGTCTGAAGGAAGTGCATACTTTACACGGAGTGAAGAAAGCAATATGTTTGCTTTTCTTCCTATCAGGCACGAAAGATCAGGTCCACACGTGAAGGTTCAATTAAGCCAATTCATTGCTTAAAGCCCATGCACAGGAATCTTCTCAACTAATACCCTGTTTCCCTGAAAATAAGACCCAACCAGAAAATAAGTCCTAGCATGATTTTTCAGGATGCTCATAATATAAGCTCTACCCCCAAAATAAGCCCCAGTTAAGATTGTCAGCCAGATGGATGCATTTAGTACCATATTTTCCCCAAAATAAGACCTAACCAGAAAATTAGCCCTAATGCATCTTTTGGAGCAAACATTAATATAAGACCCAGTCTTATTTTCGGGGAAACGGAATAGTCAGTGCCTGATTTTGAGTTAGAAAAGGGTCAGCGGCACTAAAGGCAATTGGACTCAGTTTGCTTGTGACTCCATAGGGATTCTAGGCTGGTCCCTCTTTTGACTCCACTCCCAGGTTCTGCCATTCCTATAGTTCTTATCATATTCGTTAGATAGACAAAGAAGCAAGTAGGTGGTATCAGAGGACTATGGATCTGTGACTGTTTCAACAACAGCGGAAGGATTTGGAGAAGAACTGGTACAGGAACAACCAGTGGTGGTACAGAAGGATCCGCTCACTGAAGCAACCATTTTATCATCTAAGTCAACTGAGTCATCGGGATATTGCTCCTAATACTGGATCAAGGGATTGGCAACAATCAACGGGCAGCAGGATTGCAAGAGGATGAGTAGTTTCAGCAATACTTGGTCTTAAGATGTATGCTCTTCTTCGATGGGATAGGAGTTGGCCAATTTCGATGTGATAGGATAGCTGTCAGGCTTTGTATCTGAGGCTTTGTATGTTGGCTTCTTCAGAACTTGGTTTGTTTAGCAGAAAGATGTCAGGTTTTTTACAAGATTAGTCTTTGTTTTTGTTCATATGAAAATGAAGCGATATACATTCAATATATTCACTGCAGCTATATGCAGTCTTGATACAGGTCTGTGTTTCATGCTTTCAATTCTAGGCTTTATCCAGTGTTTAAATTTTCGGAGTGTTTTCCTCTTCCCTTTACAAGTCAGCAGTGTCTCTCGGTCATTCTCTTGATGGCCTTGGAAAGCATGTAATCTATGTTGACATAAAAGGTTTTCTCTAGCCTTGCCTGCATTGTTCCTTACCTCCATGTCTAGACTTTTGAATATCAGGGGTGGTAGGAAGAATGATGGCATTGAGAATGCTCAAGGAGAACCACAATAGCTTTCATTTCTGGTGTGTAAATTTCCTGATCTATAATGAAATGTTCTGCAGTATAGAGATTGTTCAGAAGAACGAACCAAACTGTACTGTATGAGTATAGACACCACTTACTATTAATCCTTACTATTGCCAAGAAAAATCACATGGACCTTTGTATCTACTACAGACTCAGTTCAACTCAAGACAAGCTTTTGTACTTTGCTCTTCATCACATGTGAATCTAGAACATATCCAGGACAAACTCTGGCATTTTTGGAACAGCTGCTAAGGATTTAGCTAAATTACAGAATCTGCCTTATTTAATTGTCTTACTTCCTCTTTTCAACTGTTTTCCAACAGCATCAGGGAATAGAATAGAATAGAATAGAATAGAATAGAATAGAATAGAATAGAATAGAATAGAATAGAATAGGCTACTCTTTTGAAGACAGCAAAGTCCACATTTTGGACAGAGAGGACCGCTGGTTTGAAAGAGGGGTCAAAGAGGCCATCTACAGTATGTTGCAATTGAACAGCCCTCTCTCAACAGAGAGGGAGGGATACGAAATCATCTACCTCTAATCTACAACACAGTCCTTTCAACAATTCCAAGAAGGCTCCACTCAGGGGACCCTGAGAACATAGATGAACCTCCAGGTGACCTTAACAACTCACTAAAAGAATGCAAAGGACCAGCTGTCTGCAAGGAATATAAATCCTTCCATTCCCCACCATCCAGTCAGAGCTGAAGAAGCTTTCTTGGATGAGAAGCGAAAGGTCTTCAAAGAAAAACCAGAAAGTCCAGTTGCCTCTTGAAAAAAAGCACCTTTGGGTCCTGTCCCAAATGTCATTACTTTATAATTTTACTGTGTCTTCCTATAATCGGGTTTATATGAGGCGCAGTGGTTAGAGTGCAGTACTGCAGGCTTCTTCTGCTGACTGATGGCTGCCTGCAATTTGACAGCTCGAATCTCACCAAGCTCAAGGTTGGACTCAGCCTTCCATCCTTCCGAGGTGGGTAAAATGAGGATCCAGATTGTTGGGGGCAATAGGCTGACTCTGTAAACCGCTTAGAGAGGGCTGTAAAGCACTAGGAAGCGGTATATACCCTGTTTCCCTGAAAATAAGACCCAACTGGAAAATAAGCCCTAACATGATTTTTCAGGATGCTCGTAATATAAGCCCTACCCCAAAAATAAGCCCCAGTTAAGATCGTCAGCAGACGGAGACATTTAGTATTGTTTTCCCCCCAAAATAAGACCTAAGGAGAAAATAAGCCCTAATCCGTCTTTTGGAGCAAAAATTAATATAAGACCCGGTCTTATTTTGGGGAAAGCACGGTAAGTCTAAGTGCTATTGCTAGTGTGCAAAACAGTTGCTTCTCGTTCAGGGTTCCTTCCATGTTTCTGGATGATCCATCTTTGTAAGTTCCTGTCCGTTCTGAGCATTTTGTACAAGAAACGGAGAAACACTCGGCTTCAGGCCACCCAACAAGGCTTTCAACCGAGTGGATGGAAGATATCTTTGTTCTTCCGAGGCATTTGCACTGCTTACATTGGATAGCACGTTCATATGGAACATATCAGCCGGCAGTGTTTGCCCGGATGACCCTATCAAATTTCCTTTCTGGCTTGCTTTCAAGCCTTTTCACTTCATTTCAATTACTGTCACATGGCGTGAACATTGTTATGTACAAATATGTGACTTATTTGGGCAGCCTTCCAGCGAGCTATTCTTAATTTGCAAAAGGGAGAGGCAATCTGGCCTGATAACTTCACAGCCATGCATTATTGCTACAGAAGCTAACAATTTTTTTTAAAAAAAAATCAGCTGATGATAGGAAGTACCAAGTAATAAGTTCCTGCTTATGAACAATGTTGGACAAACAAGATTTGGACTTTGGCTTTATAATCAGCAGTTGTTAGGACCAAAGGAACCAAGAATGGCCCGAGATAACTTCCGAGTGGTTTCTTTATTGTTGCTTACCTATAGACAGAAATCTTGCCAGACTAAAGCAACTTTCTATAGCAGGGGTGTCAACAGTGGTGGGATTCAAATAATTTATCAACCGGTTCTCTGCCCTAATGACCAGCTGGGTAGGCGTGGCTCGGTAGTCATGTGACCGTGTGGGCATGGCCAACTCAATGTCACTCACGTTGTAACGCCTTAGCTGTTACAATGCAATAAAGATTAACCAGAGAGGCAGTTTCTGTAAGCAGGGCAATAAAGATTAGGCTAGAAACAACACCAGAATGTTGTAATTCCTTACAGGATTAGCCCTGTAAAGTGGAAAAAAACAAAATAGGATTTCTTCCAACAACTGGTTCTCTGAACTGCTTAGAAAGTTAACAACCAGTTGTCCTGAATAGGTGCGAACTGGCTGAATCAGCAAAGCTGGGGAATTCTGGGAGTTGAAGTCCGCCAAGCTTAAAGTTGCCAAGGTTGGAGACCCCTGTTCTACCATGTTTCCCCAAAAATAAGACCCTGTCTTATATTTTTTTTGAACCCTGAAATAAGCGCTTGGCCTTATTTTCGAGGAGGTCTTATTATTTTGGGGCGCGTGGAACAAGACAGGGCTCCTCTTGCCGTCTTACCTGATTTCCAGCTCTTTCTCCTTAACCCTAACCAGAGGAAATGGCGGGGACCGGCTGTGCATGCATTTAAATATTTTCGGCGAGGGCTTATTTTTTGGGGAGGGGCTTATTTTAGCGCATGCGCTCAAAAGCCCGATTGGGCTTATTATCCGGGGAGGTCTTATTTTTGGGGAAACAGGGTAGTCAGTATTGTTAACATAAAATAATAACTTCCAGAAAGATTTCAAAGGTAATGCAAATAATCCTCAGTTTACAACAGCGACCATTCAAAGTTAAAACAGTACTTTAAAAAAGCAATTTATGGTCATTTTTCACACCAATGACTGTTGCAGCATCCCCGTGGTGACATGATCAAAATTCAGATATTTGGCAACCGACTCGTACTTATGGCGGTTGCCATGTCCCATGGTCATGTGATCCCCTTTTGCAACCTTCTGACGAGCCAAGTCATTGGAGAAGCTACATTCACTTAACATTGCAGTGATTCACTTAACAGCACTGGCAAGAAAGGTCCTAAAATGGGACAAAATTCACTCAACAAATTCCTCACTTAGCAACAGAGGTTTTGGACTCAGTTATGGTCATAAGTCGAGGACTACCTATATGGCATCACAGTTGAACTTCTGAGGTGTGGCCAAGCTATTGAGCCACAGTCTGTTTCACAATCTTTTGGAAAGTTTAGCCGACTATTGCAGTTTCAAATAAGTAAGGATTATGATGTTGGTTTAGGTTTGACAACATTTCCTTAAGACCTTGAAGCTTAGTGTCCTAATAATAGTTTTGCAGATATTAATGTGTAAGGTACGGTATTTAAGAACTATTCAGCATTAAAGTTGTCTGTCAACCTCACCTATTATACAGAATTATCATGAGGGTAAAATGGAATAACCCTCGTCAAGAACTCCTTAGATAGATATGGGAGGAATAATGCAAATAGGTAAACAAGGAGTGTAATCTTACTCCGAGTTTAATGGCAGTTAGCCCCCATAAGATGGCATCATAAATAAGTGTGAAGCCCATGAATAATAATCCCTCTTTTAGACACCATAAGTATTTCATAAACTGCAGAGTTGTATCTAACTAGGAGGGAAAAAAAACCTCAACAGGAATGGATAAAGGTGAAGATGGTATGAAGTACTATATATTGGAAGGAAAAATACTGTGTTCTCCATCACAGTTGGATTTCTTGAAAATCAGCAGAAAGGTTGACAGCCTGCATATTTTTAAAGATTTCTTAGGCTTATCATATCCATATTAATCTATCACGTGTATTTTATTTTTTCAAGGTTTAGAATATGTTGGCCAATCTGTAGATTTGCACTAAATTCTCTAAGCTTTACTATTATAGAAAATGCATGATGTATTAAATGAAAAAAGACTCAGGGCTGTTCCATCTGCCTGCATTGCACAATCCTGCATCTTAACTCCCGTCTTATGATTATAAGTAATTGCTGAAAAATTGACTCTCAGCAAGCTCTAGACTGGGAGAAGGAACTCCATAGCCCTCCAAATATATCTCTGAGCATGGTGGTCAATAGTGGGGAATGATCAGTGATGGGTTCCTCCCGGTTCGGTCCGGTTCGGCCGAGCCGGTAGCGGTGACGATATGATGTCACCGAACCGGTTCTCCCCCCCCGCCCTCCCCCCACCCCACGTTATTCTTACCTTTTATTTGGTCCCACCCCCAATCTATTGCTGCCTCCTGAGTCCCAGCTGATGACTAGAGGGAAAAAAACTGTTTAAACTCTTGCCGCGGGGCTTCAAAGGGCCGTCCTACAGCTGATCCGTGTTAAAAGCAAACAAATGAGTCGGGTCGTAAGTGCGAGGACTGGTCGTAAGTGCGTGGACCTTCCAGAAATGACTCTGACCAGCTAGCCACGCCTACCTAATCACATGACCTCCAAGCCACACCCACAAAATAAGCCACGCCCACAGAACCGGTAGTAAAAAAAATTTAAAACCCACCCCTGGGAATGATGGGCATTGTAGTCCAGTAACATCAGCAAGTCGCAAGGTCTTATTCCTGCCCTGGTAGACCATGAGGCTACCTTCACCCAGGTATACCATACCTGGAAAACACGCTGAGTATCAATTTTTAAGCTACAGTTCAAGAGTTCTGTTGCTTATAGATTTGAGCAAGGCAGAAGTGACCAGTGTAGAATTTGGTATTAGAATTAAGAGACTGAGATGATAGATAAAAGAGATCAGCCAAACAAACTCAAACCTAGTTTCCTCTAGATCTGCTGACGTTCTGCGTTAGGAGATATGAGAGGTCAGTTCTAGCAGATGTAGAAGGAATTAGGTTTGCACGCAAGCTATGACGTACGAAGAATGCACTAATACGGAGCTCGTGAACCTTCGTAATGTTGAAGACTTAACAGACTTCAACTTCCAGAATCCCTCAGTCAGCCAGTATGGTATCCAACCTGCAGCATGACTGGCTGAGGAATCCTGGGAGTTGAAGTCCGTAAGTCTTAAAGTTGCCATGGTTGGGGATTCCTGCACTCTTAATGCAGCCAAGTCTTCCAAAGCTAAGCACAACCATGAAAACCAAAGGAGCCAATATCAAAAGGCAACTGGGCTTCCTTTTGTTTTTCCTTCATCCTGACGTCAGAACTGAAGAAGCTTCTTAGTCGAGAAGCGAAACATCTTCAAGGAAAAACCAGGAAAATCCTTTCGAAAAAGCACCTTTGGGAACAACTCAGACCCGGATGATTAAGAATCTCCTTAGACACAACAGTGAAAAGCCATTCGGTTTTAACAGATCATGGAATAATCAAGGGTTGTTGTTGTTTTTTCTCTTTCTTTCTGTGTATTCCCCCACCCCCCTTTTAGCAGTCCTATGAAACAAATGCACAAATTAAATTGGCTTCAGATCGACTGATTTAAACACTCCACCATTAGAAAAGACACTCAAGACATGGTGAATGCACACTTCTGGGCAAATGGCAAAATACAGATTGTATTTCATTACACTGCTTTGCCATAGAGACTGTTGGCAGAATCCCTACAGCATAAAATTAATCCAAATTTTGGAGCTCTCCGCGATAGACCTTTGAGTAGACGCGGTCCTTTGTTTGATTGCTCGAGGGTGCCATAACTTTTCATTCTCTAAAAAATGTTGTCAGCTAAGCATCTTGCTGCACAGCGTGCGGTCATTCCAGTGTCCTTTTTCCTGGTCTCGAGCCAGACGTTGTCCTGCCCTGGAACGATTAAATTTGAACAGACAGATTCAATAATGTCAAAGTTCGATTTTGTCTAAAAATATTAACATGCTGTGCCCCATCCTGCATATTGCACATTTCATTCTCTCTCTCTCTCTCACAAACCATGGCAGGTCTATAAGAAGACGCTCGCTCGCTCGCTCGCTCGACGAGAAGGGAGCAAAAACCCAGGCGATTCTAGTCCAGCACTGCTGGGTTGAAGGGTGGCCTTCGGTCCCGGCCCCTGGGTGGTCAGCTGAGTAGAAATAAATAAATAAATAAATAAATAAATAAATAAATAAATAAATGGCAGGTTGCCTTGGCCTCTGACCTCTGGATCAGTTGCCAACTCTGTGATTAAGTAAAAGCTGCATATTTGGTTTGTGGGTGTTAAATATTTGAATTAAATACCAGCGGAATTCCTTTTCTTTTCCTTTTCTTTTGTCTTCTTTCTATCTCCCTCCCTCCCTCCCTCCTTTCCTTCCTTCCTTCCTTCCTTCCTCCCTCCCTTCCTTCCTTCCTTCCTTCTTCCCTCCCTCCTTTCCTTCCTTCCTTCCTCCCTTCCTTCCTCCCTCCCTCCCTCCCTCCCTCCTTTCCTTCCTTCCTTCCTCCTTCCCTCCCTCCCTCCCTCCCTCCCTCCCTCCCTCCTTTCCTTCCTTCCTTCCTTCCTCCCTCCCTCCCTCCCTCCCTCCCTTCTCTCCCTCCCTCCCTTCCACCAGAATCCTGTTGTTTTCATCAGAATGACAAAACAATGTTGTGGTACCGTACAGTGGTGAAATCCAAATTTTTTTTACTACCAGTTCTGTGGGCGTGGCTTGGTGGACGTGGCAGGGGAAGGATACTGCAAAATCTCCAATCTCACCCCACTCCAGGGGGGAGGATATTGCAAAATCTCCATTCCCACCCCACTCCAGGGGGAAGGATATTGCGAAATTTCAATTCCCATCCCACTTCTGGGGGGAGGATATTGCAAAATCTCCATTCCCACCCCACTCCAGAGGGAAGGATATTGCGAAATTTCAATTCCCATCCCACTTCTGGGGGAAGGATACTGTAAAATCCCCATTCCCTCCCCACTCCTGGGGGAAGGATACTGCAAAATCCCCATTCCCTCCCCACTCCTGGGGGAAGAATCTTGCAAAATCTCCATTCCCACCCCACTCTGGGGCCAGCCAGAGGTGGTATTTGCCAGTTCTCCAAACTACTCAAAATTTCCGCTACCAGTTCTCCAGAACCTGTCGGAACCTGCTGGATTTCACCCCTGGTACCGTACCACAAACTCCACTCTTTGCAGCATGCTTGCAACTTTGTGGTACATGGAGAAAAGGGGCAAGGCTTGTATTGTGACACCATGACACTGCTTTGTCACTCTGACCCTCACCTCACAGCTTTCTACAGATACCCTTCCTTCCTTCCTTCCTTCCTTCCTTCCTTCCTTCCTCCCTCCCTCCCTCCCTCCCTCCCTCCCTCCCTCCACACAAATTACATGCTATTTCAAGTGAGGTTTTGAAAATAACCTTCTATTCCTGCATATTTCTTCATGAAAACAGTATTTCACCCCAAGGCTACTACCATGTGCAAATGCTCAGATCTTTTGGACACTTGGCAAAAGGCATGTATGACCACAATTTCAGCTGTCAAGGTTCCAAGTAATACATCCCATTCAATAAGAACTCCGAGGAAGACAAATTCCTCAAAGAACGTTTTATTGGGACCTATCAAATTGGCACAATCTTGGTGGAAAAACCTGCTTTTAGTTCCCGCCGGTTTTTCACCCAATTAGAAGTAAAACTTTGTCACTTCCCACCCAGGGTCTCCAGTCACATAGTCCAATCATCATGTAGTTCAGTTGCTAGGTGACTTCAGTCTCCACCTTTTGAACATCTGTCCCAGTGGTGGGTTGCCCCCGGTTCACACTGGTTCCATAGAACCGGTAGTAAAACTGGCGGGAGGCTCTGCCCACCAACCCCATCATCAGAACGCTTCTGTGCATTCGCGAGCGCGTGAGCGCGGCCCCATTGCGAACCGGTAGTAAAGGTAAGTAGAACCCACCCTTGATCTGCCCGAACGTCCTTGATTCCCAGGGGAAAGCATTTTATTTAGGCTACAACACCCCAGATATCTCTGCACCCCTCCCTCCCTGGCCCCTTAGCTCCAGGCTGTGTCAGCCCTGAAGCAGTGAGAAGAGAAACCTTCCTTGAAAAAAGCTACAAGGAGAAAATGGCCACAGTTAGGCCAACTTTAGGGTTGACAGCAGCATCCTGGAGTCATGTGACTGCAATTTTGTGACCTTCCCAACCAGCTGCGGACAAGCAAAGTCATTGGGGGGGGGACCCAGGTTCATTTAACAACCGCATGATTTGTGTCACGGCGTTGATTTGCTCAACCACCGTAGCAAGAAAGGTGGTGACTTGCTTTACAACTACCTTACTTAGCAATGGAAATTCTGGCCCTAATTGCTGTCGTAAGTCAAAGACTACTTGTTTTTAGTGGGCTCTTTAGCCTGGATCCTGATGTTTCTCAACCATGGCGATTCAAAGATGGATGGACTTCAACTCCCAGAATTCCCCTTCCTGGCTGGGGAATTCTGGGAGTTAAAGTCCACACATCTTCAAGTTGCCAAAGTTTTTATTTATTTTATTTATTTATTTGTCGAGTACGTATTAGATAATATATATAAGTATAAGCATGCATTGAATACATAAAATAGATACAAGTAGAGGAAATATTAGGACAGGGACGGTAGGCACGCTGGTGCTCTTATGCACGCCCCTTACAGACCTCTTAGGAATGGGGTGAGGTCAACAGTAGACAGTCTTAGGTTAAAATTTTTGGGGGTTTGGGATGAAACCACAGAGTCAGGTAGTGCATTCCAGGCATCGACCACTCTGTTGCTGAAGTCGTATTTTCTGCAATCGAGTTTGGAATGGTTCACCTTGGGTTTGTATCTATTATTTTCTCATGTATTGTTGTGGTGGAAGCTGAAGTAGTCATTGACAGGTAGCAGATGATTTTATGAGCTATGCTTAGGTCATACCGAAGGCGGCGTAATTCTAAATTTTCTAAGTCCAAAATTTCAAGTCTGGCGGCATAGGGTATTTTGTTGCGAGCGGAGGAGTGGAGGACTCTTCTCGTGAAATATTTCTGGACACGTTCAATTGTATTAATGTCCAATATGCGAAACACTTGATCTGTCCCCTCAATACTCTTTGTCTTTTTATTTTTATTTTTTTGCAGAGGTGGGGAGGGGGATGTTCGAATTTTGCAAATGCGATTTCCCTCCCCCCCCCTTGTTCTTTTTGGGAACGGAGGGAGATGTTTGGGAAGATTCTGACCTTCAACTCTGCAAGCATCCTAAAGTCTTCCAGGATTCGGTTTAGAGAACAGCCAAGGAAATGCCTGTGGGAAGATTATAGGCAGGAGACATAATGCAAAAGTCCTACGCGTGTTGCTTACTACCAATTGATATTCATGGGGTCTGTTTGTTCTCACCCTGGAGGTAATATCTAGCCAGCATGTCTATTAGCCATTGATAGCCTTCTCTTCTTTAATTTTGCCTAATCTCCTTTTCAAACTGTTTGGGTTCCGAACAGTTTAACTGTATCTCCTGGTAGTTAATTCCGTAGTTTAAATAAACATAGCGTAACTTCACTGTTTTATCATCTGTTCTGATTTTCCCAGCGGTTCGCTTCAGATGCCCCTTTTCTCTGCCCCTCCCTTCCCTCTGCCCTCCCTCCGGTTTTACGACCCCAAATGTTATAACCTGAAGTTTGTTGTGGCCGCTGGTTCACCGGGGCTGCAGATCGAGTTATAACTATCGTAAAATATCGTCTGCTTTGATCTTTGGAGAGTGAAATTGGTCTTCCTTTTAGCTGCTGAAGGTGCATTCCAGACCTTCCAGTTTGAAAATTTACACTTTGCGTGCTACCCAAATTCTTTTCGGGAGAACAGAGTTGGAAGGAACTTTAGAGGTCTTCTAGTCCAGCTCTCTGTTCAAGCATGGAGTTGGATTAACAAATACAGCAATTAATTGGATAAATGTCCTAGATCAGTGATGGCTAACCTTTTTACCATTGGCATGCGATGGCACACGATGGCATGGTGGGCCCGGTAGGCCCATTTTTCCCTCTCCCCAGGCTCCAGATTGGAAACAACTGTTTCCAATCCCAAAAAGATAGGATAAATGGAGCCATCATCATTCAGTGTCATGGCCACACACTACACATCAGTCTTCTTATATTTTTGGTAGCCACTGTAAAAGCTAAGAGTATTCTTTATTTTTTTGCACCATCCTTAATTACCTTGAAACTCTTTTGCAAACTCCTACTTGGAAATTGTATGCTTTGTTGGATGCGTTCCCCAGTTGGATGCTCTTCAACCTTCGTTGACTGTTTTACACCAGCCGTCCAACATTCAAAGAAGATCACTCAATACCAGTGCAGAATTTTAACATCGGACACAATGTTGATGGACGCTTGTCCTTGCTCTAGTTTATTATCGCACGTAACCCGATATTACTTAGCATTACAATAGGAAGCATCTTCAGCAGAGGTGCCTAATTTCGTTGACCTTTTTTCTCCTTGAAATAATGGCCTAATGCACAGTGTTATTATATATTTCATTTTTGTACGCATTTGTTGCCACTCATTATCTAACTTCTCCTTTACCTTGGCCTATAACTTCCCCCCAAGTAGCAGCAACTTGACGAAGTACCATTGCTTATATTTCTCCAGCCTGCAAGAAGAATCATCTTAAGAAACTTGAGTGGACTTAGCTGGAAGCAGCAGCTCACAACTTCCTCCTGGAAAAAAAAATCTAGCCCTGTAAATTTTATATATTTTGAGCGTTGGTCTGCCTCCCTGTAGATGAACCATGATATAAGATGCCGGTTAGGGTTTCCCTCACCCCCCAATTATTTATTTATTTGTTCAACTTGTATGCCGCCTTTCTCCGGCATACACAATTAATTAATATTTTAAATCACTTTAGGATTCATTCACACAATCTCCTTTCTTTCTGATTCAACGTGCGGCTAAAAATGCTACTCACAGGCAGCGGTAAAATCCGGCCGGATCAGACCGGATCTGTTTTACAGGGCATGATGAGAGACAATAACAGAGTCGGAAGGGTTCCTTGGAGATCTTCTAGTCCAACCCTGCTCAAGCAGGAAACTCTGTAACAATTCAGACAAATAGAGAAGGAATGGCAGAACCTGGGGTCGGAGTTAAAAGAGGGATCAGCCTAGAATCCCTACATAGCCACAAATGGACTAAGCCCAACCCCTTTGAATTCCATTGAGCCTGTTATCCAGTGGTGGGTTCCTCCCAGTTCGGTCCAATTCGGCCGAGCCGGTAGCGGTGACGATATGACGTCACCGAACCGGTTCTCCCCACCCTCCCCACCCCCCCACGTTATTCTTACCTTTTATTTGGTCCCACCCCCAATCTATTGCTGCCTCCTGAGTCCCAGTTGATGACTAGAGGGAAAAAAACTGTTTAAACTCTTGCCAAGGGGCTTCAAAGGGCCGTCCTACAGCTGATCAGTGTTAAAAGCAAACAAATGAGTTGGGTCGTAAGTGTGAGGACTGGTTGTAAGTGCGAGGCCCTTCCAGAAATGACTCTGACCAGCCAGCCACGCCCACCTAGTCACATGACCTCCAAGCCACACCCACAAAATAAGCCACGCCCACAGAACCGGTAGTAAAAAAAATTAGAACCCACCCCTGCTGTTATCTAATTTTAAGCAGAAACTGTCCTTAGTTGAGAAGATTCTTATGCGTAGACTTTTTATTAGCAATAAATTAATTTAATTGCACCTTCATGTGTAAACATGGTCGCGCCTGACATATATTGGGCCATCCTGCAAAATAGGATTAGCCATATAAAAATGATTCCAAGTGGGTGGAAACGGAAGTAAATATTGGATGTTGCTTTAAGTATTTAATCTCAACCGAGTTTCAGTTTTAAAAGATGCCAGCAAAGCCTCCCCGAAACTTCCCGCGTACGTGGCTGCCGTTTGCCGAGAGCTGTACTTCCAGATCAGGATGCAGAAGACAGCCGCTGCCTTGCAAGAGTTACGATTTTGCAAATGGAAGGGCTTAAAACATCAAAATGTCTCTGCGAATTAGGATTTTACATTATCAGGTAGCTTTGGAAAAGTAATTGATCATACGAAGAAAATGGAATGAAATGAAGAATCCCGGGTGACTCCCAGCGGGCTCATCAAATGCTTACCGTAGAGTCGTGATGGCGAACCCATGGCACGCGTGGCAAGCGTGCCATCGCCCCAGGTCAGATCTCTGTGGCGTTTCTTTCGTGAGCTTCTATTTCCCTGCAAACGACAAACCAGAAGCTCACAAAAGAAAAAGATCTTACCTCTTGCCGCGCTCCTGGTGTTGGGATGCCCCACCTCCCGCCAGCCAGCTGGTCTTTGGGTCTTTGCTGCGCATGCGCCAGTGGTGGAATTCAATTGTTTTTACTACCGGTTCTATGGGTGTGGTTTGGCGGGTGTGGTGTGGCTTGGTGGGCATGGCAGGGGAAGGATACTGCAAAATCTCCATTCCCAGCCCACTCCTAGGGGAAGGATATTGCAAAATCTCCATTCCCAATCCACTCCTGGGGGGAGCATATTGCAAAATCTCCATTCACACCGCACTCCTGGGGGAAGGATATTGCAAAATCTCCATTCCCTCCCCACTCCTGGGGGAAGGATACTGCAAAATCCCCATTCCCTCCCCACTCCTGGGGGAAGGATACTGCAAAATCTCCACTCCCATGGAATTTGTGGGGGGGTCTTTGGTGCCCTCTAAGCTTGGTTGTTTTCTTGTAGACATTTCATTACCAAACTAGGTAACATCATCAGTGTTAATAAGGGAGCAGGGAGAGCAAACCTTATTCCTTTTCTAGCACTGATGATGTTACCTACTTTGGTACTGAAATGTCTACAAAAAAACCACCAAGCAAAGAGCACTCCAAGGACCCCACATTTCAACCCTGAGCTACAAATATTCTCTTCTATCAGTACCATGGAATTTCTCCAGGAAGATTTTGTGCAGTCTTTCCTTGGTGGCTTTTAGATGCCAGCTTAATACAGAGTTATCTACAAGCTCTGTTGAGCCTCATCAATTAACTATGATTTGAAAAGTACAGTTTGCTTTTCTATAATCCCCCAAAAGGCAGAAACCAAGATTTCAGTAGATGCTGTGTGTGGTTTCCTTTTCAGTCTTTTCTTGGGTACTGCTTCTTCACATTGTCGTTTGTTTGTTTGTTTGTTGGTCTCATCTGTTGTTTTTGTTGTGCCTTTCTGTGACTGTCAACTGCCTTATGGTTCCATATGGATAAAAAGGAGGGAAACCAGTATATGAAATGCCTAAATAAACATCAGCAAATAAAGATTTTTTTTTCACCCCTTCCCAATAAGCTTCCCTTCAGTTATCTGAATAAGAGCCGAGGTAGTGCAGTGGTTAGAGTGCTGTACTGCAGCTACTTCAGCTGACTGCTAGTTCAGCAGATCAGCGGATCAAATCTCACCGGCTCAAGGTTGACTCAGCCTTCCATCCTTCCGAGGTGGGTAAAATGAGGACCCAGATTGTTGGGGGCAATATGCTATTTAGCATACTGTCTTTGGTGTAAGCCACCCAGAGCCCTCGGAGAATGGGCGGCATAGAAATATTATTATTATTATTATTATTATTATTATTATTATTATTATTATTATTATTAATAATAATAATAATAATAATAATAATAATCTTCCTCTGCACAGCTAATTATATATACTGTATTTTTCGGTATAAGACGTACCTTTTCCCCCCCCCAAAAAAGAGAGTGAAAATCGGGGTGCGTCTTATACTCCGAATGCAGCCCCGCCCAGCTTCTCAAACGGAGGTTTCAGAGGCTGAAAAAAGCATCAGAAACGAAGCTTCAGAAAAAAGCCCCCAAACAGAACTTCAGAGGCTTTTTTCTTTTTTTTTAATTATAAAGTTTTTATTTTTATTTTTCATAAACACATTTACATCTACAGTCATTTCCATCATTTTTCATTCATCTTTTCTTTTAACTTTCATTTTTCATTTTTATTTTTTCGGGGCTGCTCTTTTACCCTTTATCTTTACTCCAACCTTTCTTCTTCTCTTCCCCTTCTCTTCCTTCCTGTTTCTCCTCCTACTTCCTTCGTTCTTCCTTGCCTTCTCTTTCCTACTTCCCCTTTTTTTCCCCCACTCCTCTCTTCTTCCCCCCTTCTAATCTTCTCCGCTACTCCTCTTTCCCCTCCCTCTTCTTCCTCTCCTTTTCCCTTTCTTCTTCTCTCCTCTCCTCTCTTTTCCCTTCCTCTCTCTCTCTACTCCTTCTCCTCTCTCCTGTTGTTTCCCTTTTCAGTTCAGTCTAAAGTGGTACTCGAGCAGCCCCAATTTCCTAATTATCTTTATTCTCATTTCAATTTCTTATTCAAATTGAATAAGAAGCCTTTTTTTCTGAAGCTCTGTTTTGGAGGCTTTCGGAGGCAGGAAAAACAGTTTTTTTCTGAAACAGAGTTTCAGAAGTTTCAGAGGCAGAAAAAAAAACAAAAAAAAAAAGCAAGGCACAGAGCTCACAATCAAGGAACCTGTTGCTAAAATTCATCTCTGGGAACAGCTGATTGGCGGTATTCCGGGAGGCCGATCTACCTGCCAATCAGCTGTTTTCCTATTTTCCTCCCCAAAAACTAAGTTGCGTCTTATACTCTGAAAAATATGGTATATTAAAAAAATGGGGCCTGAAATCCCAACACTCAAAATATGGTGCATCTTCCATCACCAGCACAGACCTGTATCTATCTAATAGTATATAGGTAGTCCTCAACTTACAACACAATTGGGACTGGAACTTCGATCGCTAAGCGATATGGTCACTGAATAAGTCATACCCTATTTTACTACCATTTTGGCCGCAGTCGTTAAGTGAATCTTGCTTCCTTCATTGGCTTTGCTTATTGGAAGCCTCCTGGGACGGTTGCAAATGGTAATCACGTGACCTCGGGATGCTCCAATCTCGTAAATACATGCCAGTTTCCAACAGCGTGAATTTTTATCATGTGATCACATGGTTGCTGGGCTGGTCGTCAGTACAAAGTCCGGGTCGTAAGTCACTTTTTTTCACCGCTGTCATAACTTTGAACAGTCGTTAAGCAAACGGTTGTAAGTCGAGGACTATGTCTATTTTAAAAGGGGGGGATTTCTGAATTGGGAATAGGTTCTCTAGCTGACCAGCTTCTGTTATTGTTATTTTGCAGCAATTGTACGCCGCACAACTTGCAGCCATGCAAGTATCTCCTGGTGGAAAACTCTCCGGCATTCCCCAAAGCAACATGGGTGCAGCAATATCGCCTACCAATATTCACACTGACAAGATCACAAGCAGCCCACCCCCCAAAACCAAGGTAATGCGTTAAGAGTTCAGCTGCCAGGCTTTCTCATAAAGCATGTGTCGCATATTAATGGGATTTTTGCATGCTGTGGATGGAAATAATTCAGGTCTTAGGTCTTGTAAAGTCCTATAAGACTTAGGTTTTAGTCTTATGTCGAGGATATTTACCCATATAGTATGGCTGTATTACTATTAACCTCCTTATTTTTTCTACAACCTTCTGTTATTGGTATCTTATGATTATATTGCCTTGTTTCTATGTACACTGAGAGCTTATGCATCGGAAACATCTCTTCTCTTCTCTTCTCTTCTCTTCTCTTCTCTTCTCTTCTCTTCTCTTCTCTTCTCTTCTCTTCTCTTCTCTTCCCTTCCCTTCCCTTCCCTTCCCTTCCCTTCCCTTCCCTTCCCTTCCCTTCCCTCCTCTCCTCTCCTCTCCTCCCCTCCTCTTTCATACAGCCATTCATTTGATACATTCTCTTCTCTCCTCTTCTTCATCTATCCATCCATCCACCCATTCATCCATCTGATCTCTCCTCTCCTCCCCTCCTCTTTCATACATTCTTCCATTTGATACATTCTCTTCTCTCCTCTTCTTCATCTATCCATCCATCCATCCGATCTCTTCTCCTCTCCTTTCCTCTTTCATACATCCATCAATTTCATACATTCTCTTCTCTCCTCTCCTCTCCTCCCCTCCTCTTTCATACATCCATCAATTTCATACATTCTCTTCTCTCCTCTTCTTCATCCATCCATCCATCCATCCATCCATCTGATCTCTTCTCTTCTCTTCTCTTCTCTTCTCTTCTCTTCTCTTCTCTTCTCTTCTCTCCTCTCCTCTCCTCTCCTCTCCTCTCCTCTCCTCTCCTCTCCTCTCCTATTCCATTCCATTCTATACCAATTTCAGGTGAACAGAAAGGCTATGGCTATGAAAAAAAAAAAATTCTTTGGCATTCTGATTGATGACTACCGGTTGTCAGACCTGCCACAGTTTAAACTCCAAAATAGAAATGATCCTTGGCTCCATTTGTTGAGAAAAGCATCGTTCTATTAGAAGTCAAGTGTATTGCAATAATGCAAAGCCAGAACTGAGAATCGTGCGCCCAAATCCCTAAGGTCCACTTTTCTCCCCTTTGCTACCTCCCACTACCCTAACCAACCAATGGGGTTCAGGCAATGTTTTCATAACAGACAGGCATAGGCACAGTGTGGCATGCAGCTGGTATGCCAGGCGACCTTGAAGCAGCTTCTCGAGTAGATACAGCACTTACTTTCGTTTTCCCCCAAGCCTTCCACGTTACAACTCTCCCACCCCAGAGTCCATGACAGTCTGTCACCGAATAGAAGCGAAGCACAAGCAGGCGCAGCTGACACTGGTAGAGTAGCAGTTATTAGAAATCACCAAAACACCTATTGCAACTTAAGTTTGTACAAAAGCAATATGGATTTTTGCATTGTATGGATTCTCTACACTGCTACAACTGAAGCAGGGCTTATAAACCGTCTCATTCGGCATCTGCTTTATTCAGGAAATCCAGAATGAAAGCGTTCAAGAGGGATAATTCTTCAAGTCTACTTTTATTTATTTATTTATTTATTTATTTTTAAATTTGTATACCGCCCTTCTCCCTGAGGACTCAGAGCGGTGAACAGCCAAGTAAAAGCATAAACTACAAACATTAAAATACAATTAAAAAGATATATATAAATTTGGCCCCATGATTAAAAACAATTAAAAACAATTAAAAACATTTTAAAAAGTGTTAGGCCAGCCCGGCTTGCTGGAAAAAGAAGGTTTTAAGGGCACGGCGGAAGGCACCGAGGTCTTTTAGTCTTCCATCAAAATAAACCTTAATAGCCTTCAGGTAATTGGCAAGGTCAGGCTGCTCTTATCATCCAGATGTTCCCCCTGATGTTCTACTAAAATTTATCTCCCTGTAACTTAACTCCAGTTAAATTTAATTCACACTTTTGGGATAGAACAACTGTTTGCTTTCTCCCCCCTCCCCCTCCCAATATTATAGCCTTTTAGGTTTCTGAGAAACACTATTTTATTCCTCCATTTTTCTTCTTTAGGGTGAGGTTATTTGCCAATTAACTAGGCAGGCTCAATGATTTAGGAAAACTGGATACAAAAGGACAATATACAAAACTGCATCAATGAATGGATGTATGCATACACACATTCACAGAGAATTTCTCTCACACACAGAGAGAGGGGGGGAGGGAGGGAGGGAGAGAGAGAGAGAGAGAGAGAGAGGAGAAAAAATTGGAGTTAGAAATGCATACAGTTTCCACATAAATCTTAAACAAAATATTTGCAAAGTGATACAGAACAGGTCAAAATGAATATATATATGTTTTCTGAGGTTTTCGCAGGTGTTTGTATGTAGGTCTTTGGTTATTCGGGTTTTCTCCCGCGTAAAATTGGAGGTGTCTTGGCGACGTTTCGACGAAGTCTCATTCGTCATCTTCAGGCTGGTGTCTTCGGCTTCTTTTTGCTCCTAGAAGCACGAAGCCGACGACACCAGCCTGAAGATGACGAATGAGACTTCGTCGAAACGTTGCCAAGACACCTCCAATTTTACGCGGGAGAAAACCCGAATATATATATGCAGAGGGAATCAATAGAGCATGCAGAGGTTAGAGTTTTGTTACGGTGTGTTTGAGTTCAGATAATTTACTATCTAGACATACATTTTCAAAAATGAATATCAGGTCAAAGATGGTTCAAAATGTATTTCTTTCCATAAGACAAAGGATCCGTTTGCACTAGCACAGGGCTGTCTTCAGAACCAACTCACATTTTGAAGTACTGATTGTCCTTATTTAGTGACTACCTCATTTAGCGGCAGTTACCACAATGAGCAAACAGTAACTTTGCAAGGAATTCTCAGCTAACCTTTTCTGGTCCATAAAGGAAAGGAAAGCTGATGTAAGCTCATAAGCACAGTCACCGTTTCACTGAATGTCCACTACCTGTATTTGGTGGAATGACCATGTGAAAATATTGGAACATGTTCCCATGATCAGCTCAAGAAGTGTTGCAAAGAAGGAGTAGCTTTTGTCCAGAATTTCATACTACTACGTGTGCAAGACCTTTTGCCTGTGAAAAGAAAGGGCATCTTTCATATGTAAGCATTTATTTGTTCTGAGCAAGGACTAATGCTAGCTGGCTTCATTCCTCTTAGCAATTGTCTCTCAACCACTAGGAGAGAAGCTGCTAACATCTGTTTTCTGTATTGGACAAAAATAGAGAGTCAATCCATGCAAGATGTTTGCTGTATGCCTTGGCATATAACACAGACAGAGAGATGTTAAGATGGATGGATGGGTCAATGGATGGATGGATGCGGGGGGGTGGATGGATGGGTGGGTGGGTGGATGGATGGATGATTGGGGGGTGGATGATTGGGTGGATGATTGGATGGGTGGGTGGGTGGATGGATGATGAAGAATTGATGGATGATGGATGGATGGATGGATGGATGGATGGATGGATGGATGGATGATGGAGAATTGATGGAGAATTGATGGATGGATGGAGGATGGATGGATGGAGGATGGATAGATGGATGAAAGAATAGATAAATGATGGGTGGGTGGATGGGTGGGTGGGTGGGTGGGTGGATGATTGGGTGGGTGGATAGATGAAGAATTGATGGATGATGGATGGATGGATGGATGATGGAGAATTGATGGATGGATGGAGGATGGATAGATGGATGAAAGAATAGATAAATGATGGATGGGTGGATGGCTGGATGATTGGATGGATGGATGGATGGATAGATGGATAGATGATGAAGGATGGGTGGATGGGTGGGTGGGTGGGTGGATAATTGGGTGGATGGATGATTGGATGGATGGATGATGGATAGATGATGGATGATGAAGGATGGATGGATGGATGATGGATAGGTGGATGGATAGATGATGATGATGGATGGATGGATGATGGATAGGTGGATGGATAGATAATGGATGATGAAGACTGGATGGATGGATGGAGTTAGCAGTCTCCACCAAATGTGTGTGTTTTGTTTTTTTTAAAAAAATCAATATAGCAGCCATAGTGGTACAAGTAAATCTCTGCCCACTTTTATACATATCATGTCTATGCAGCTTTAATCCCCATCTTGCCTTTTTTACCATGTCCTGTGGACACAAGAGAGAAGAGAACATACATACATACATACATACATACATACATACATACATACATACGTCTAGCATTTGGTGTAGAAAATAAGGAGAGGCAGCCCAGGTGGAACAATGACTTGGGCGAGGGGGTCTTTTTCTCCTTAAGCCAATTCTCCAAGGATCACTTTCCATATTACAGCCAGCAGCAGATACTGAGAGTTCCAATAAGTTCCACCAAACTTTGCTAAGAAAAAAAAGTTTGAACCCTCTACCCATATATATTGGCCTAGTTGCCCGTGTTAAGGGGGTGGGGGGGAAGGAAGATAAACTATGTCATATTTCTTTTAGCCCTTATTTGGGGGGATTTGGGGATTACAGTATTGACTTGATAATGCTCACAATAACTCAAATGCCAAAAGAAAGGAAGATTTTTTTCCCCCCCCCCCATTCACAATGACTGGAAATACGTTGCCGTCGTTCCTCTTTCTCTCCTTTTCCTTCCTGGGGGAGGAAAATCTATTCCCCTTTTTCTGAGTTTCACTCCTGCCAAGAGACGATTTGCAGAATTGAGCTGCAAAGAAAAGGCAGGGAAAGAGTGGCGGGCCTGTTTGTATGTGTGCGCCTGTGTGTGTGAATGACGGGGGCCATCCAAACGGCTGTAAAATTGTGCAGCATGGTCCCTCTGATTCATGCTGTTTTCAATCTGCTGTGTGCCAGTTGGAGGTTGAGAGAAAGAGGAGGGGAGGGCGAAACAAGGAGATAATACGGAGAAATGATAGAGTGTCTGTGACCTCAAAGCTAAGGCTGGAAACCCGAGACATTGATTTCACTTAGCATTCCTGCTGTGAAATCTGGCAGAGTTCAGATGTAATAAAAGAACAAGATTCTGTTCTAATGGTAATGGCGTATGACAGACATGTCTGTCATTCGGTCGCTCCTACACGCAAACACACACACACACACACACACACACCAAGAGGGAAGGGAGAGACATGGGAGAAACGTCTTTTGATCTTCCTGTGGAGTTGGGCGAAAGCCATCCGGAGCTTTGAGCTGAATCACAGCCTACCGTGTTAACTAAGGAATCGGAAGAGAGCTGGAAGGGACCTTGGAGGTCTTCTAGTCCAGCCCCCTGCTCAAGCAGGAGATCCTATATCCATGATGGCGAACCTATGGCATGTGTGCCACAAGTGGCACGCGGAGCCATATCTGTGGGCACGCGAGCATTGCCTTAGCTCAACTCCAGTGTGCATGCGCGTGCCGGCCAACTGATTTTCATGCTTTCTGGTCCCAACGGAAGTCAGGAAATGAGCCATTTCCAGCCTCCAGAGGGCCTCCAGGGAGTGGGGAAGGCGATTTTCACCCTCCTCAGATTCCTAGAATGCCTCTGGAGCTTGTGGAGGGTGAAAAACGGGTTTACCAGGTCCACCGTGCCATCACGAGCCTTGGTAGTACAGTGGTTTACAGCACCCTGTTATTAACATAGCTGCCTGCAATTACTGCAGGTTCGAATCTTACCAGGCTCAAGGTTGACTCAGCCTTCCATCCTTTCTAAGGTAGGTTAAATGAGGACCCAGTTTGTGGGGGCAATAAGCTGACTTTGTATAAATATACAAAAGTATGAAGGCTATTGCTTAACGCAATGTAAGCCACCCTGAGTCTCCGGAGAAGGGCGGCATATAAATCAAATTTAAAAAAAAAAAACACAGGGGGGGTACCATGCGCGGGAGCGGGGCTCATTGAATTATGGGTGTGGGCACGCATGTGTGTGACCTCCCCATGTTCTCCCCACTTTTGGCACGCAACAGCAAAAAGGTTAGCCATCACTGTCCTATATCATTCCAGACAAGCGACTGTCCAGTCTCTTCTTAAAAACTTCCAGTGATGAAGCACCCATAACGTTGTGATGGCTAGAAATTCCACTGATTAATTGTCCTCACTGTGAGAAAGTTTCTCATCAATTCCAGATTGCTTCTCTCCTTGATTAGTTTCCATCCATTGTTTCTTGTCCTGCCTTCAGGTGCTTTGGAAAAATAATTGACCCCCTCCTCTTTGTGACAGCCTCTCAAATATTGAAATACTGCTATCATGTCCCCCCTAGTCCTTCTTTTCTTTAAACTAGCCAAACCCAAATCCTGCAACCATTCTTCATATATTTTAGTCTATAGATGAGGAGTCAGCAACCTGTGGCTCTGGAGCCGCATGTGGCTCTTTCACCCCTCTGCTGTGGCTCCCTGTCACTCAAAATATGTGTCACAACTGCCAATGTGCGACACACAATTTATTGAGCTTTTCAACCCCTGGTAGGCCAACCATGGATAAATCGAAGAAAAGTTTCAGAAAAAAACAGAACGTTTAATTCAACTACATATGCTAGTTTTGTGGCTGCTGAAGAAATAGTCAGGCACAGGAAGGGTTTTGTGGCTCCCGGTGTTTTCTTTTCTGTGGGAAATGGGTCCAAATGGCTCTTTGAGTGTTTAAGGTTGCAGATCCCTGCTCTAGGTCTTTATTCATCTTAGTTGCTCTTCTTTGCACTTTTTCCAAGTCTCAACATCTTTTTTGCAATGTGGTGACCAAAACCGGATCCAGTATTCCAGATGTGGTCTTGCTAAGGCTTTATAAAGCAGTATTAATACTTCACATGATTTTGATTCTATGCCTCTGCTTATATAACCAAGGATTGTATCAGCTTTTTTTGGCTGCTGCCACACATTGCTGCCTAACTAACTAACAAACAGCATAATAACTACCGTATTTTTTGGAGTATAAGACACACCTTTTCCCCCCCAAACAAGAGGGTGAAAATCTCGGTGCGTCTTCTACTCCGAATGTAGCCCTGCCCAGCTTCTCAAACGGAGGTTTCAGAGGCTGAAAAAAGCATCAGAAATGAAGCTTCAGAAAAGAAGCCCCCAAACAGAGCTTCAGAAGCTTTTTTTCTGAAGCTCTGTTTCGGAGGCTTTCAGAGGCAGGAAAAAAAGCAAAAAAAAAAGCAAGGCACAGAGCTCACAACCAAGGAACCTGTTGCTAAAATTCACCTCTGGGAACAGCTGATTGGGGGGTTTTCTGGGAGGCCGATCCACCTGCCAATCAGCTTTTTTCTTATTTTCCTCCCCAAAAACTAAGGTGTGTCTTATACTCCGGTGCATCTTATACTCCGAAAAATATGGTAAGTATAGGGATTAACTAAGGAACTAAGGAGAAATTTCCTAACGGTGAGAGCAATCAACCAATGGAACAGCTTCCCTTCAGAAATTGTGGGTGCTCCATCACTGGAGGTTTTCAAACAGACATTTGAAAGTCTGAACAGACATTTGTTTGAAGCGGTATAGGCAGTGATGGCTCTGCACAGGCGAGCTCGTCAGGGTCGCGACCAGGAAGAGGAGTTGCCCAGGGGGCATGCGTGCACCGGACAAGGTACTTCCTGTTTCCGGTGCGTATGAGTCTTTCAGATACTGCCACGCATGCACACGCACTGATTGGTGGCGGCTTGCATGTTCACGACACACATGCTCACATGCATGTGTGTCCGGCCAGATGCTTCCAGTCCCAGAGGAGGAATCCACAGTTCTGTATTGGGGGGGAGAAAGTGTTTATCTCCGACTTTTGAGATGGGAGGGGCCAGAACGTGGGGCAGCACCAATGAGAATTCTCCCCGCTTGAGCGTCATCGGTCTCCGGACAGAGTCCTTTGGGACTTCACCTGAAGGAGGAGAGACAGTTCTGCGGAGAGAGAGAAGCGGAGAAAGTGAGAGCGGGGATCTTGGCCTGAATAACCAACTTGGACTACTTCTCTGCGTGGAACTCTCTCCTCCAGTCGGTGAAGTCAAGGGAGACTCTGCCCGGAGACCGATGACGCTGCAGAAGGGAGAATTCCAATTGGTCCTCTTTCTTTCTGGACACGCCCAATTCCAAAGTTCAAGGAAGCCCCATTCCCGGCTCACAGACCAGCTCTTCCAGTTTCCGGCACTGCCGCATGCACAAAGGCCAGCTGATCGTCGTGTGCGCATGCGTGCCAGAAACCCAGAAGAGGAACGACACACGTGCCAGGTGACATGGCTCCGCGTGCCACCTTGGGCATGCGTGCCATAGGTTCACCATCACAGGTATAGGGTCTCTTGCTCGAGCAGGGGATTGAACTAGAAGACCTCCAATTCTGTTATTCTATGTTCTATGTATTCCGCGTCATGCAAATTGGATCAAAAGCAAGGGTGAAATTCTCCCGGTTCAGACTGGATTGCCCGATCCGGTAGCGATGGCGGTAGGTGGTTCGGAGAACCGCTAGCAGAAATCCCTGAACACCTCCACACACACACCCATGCCCAGCTGAGCCACGCGATCATGAGAGGCTTTTTTTTTTTACTTTTAAAAGCATTTTTTTCTACAAGGGTTTCCTGCCTGGGCAGGGGGTTGGACTAGAAGACCTCCAAGGTCCCTTCCGGCCAGTCCGCTCCCACAAAGAGGGTCTCCTCAGGGTACCATCGGCCAAATTATGTCGGCTGGCGACACCCAGGGGGAGGGCCTTCTCTGTGGGAGCCCCTGCCCTTTGGAATGAGCTGCCCCCAGAAATTCGTAAAATCTCTGATCTCCGTGTATTTCGCTGTGCCCTCAAAACATTGTTGTTCCGCCAGGCTGGGCTATCAAGGTAAAGATTTTAATTGGGTTTTTAAAAATGGGATTTTAAATTTGGGGTTTTAAATTGAGCCTATCATTTAATAATTTTAATTATTTTTAAATTTTGTCTGTCCTTGTGCTTTTAATCAGGCTGTACACCGCCCTCAGTCCTTCGGGAGAAGGGCGGTATAGAAATAAAATTAACAAATAATAAATAAAAAATAAATAAATTTCAACTCTGTTATTCTATTCTAACATTCTAACTTAACACCCGTGGCAAGAAAGGCCGTGAAATGGGACACACAACTCATGTAACAAAGTCTCACTCGGCAGCGGAAATGTAGGGCTCAATTGTGGTCGTAAGTGGAGGACTACCTGTATATGTTGTCTCCAACTAAGATTAATAAACTTGAGGTCATACCACGCAGAAAAAGAATCATCCAAGATAGCAGTTGTCTTGTCATGCACCGCACAATGCTTTCCTTAACCTCATATAAAAATGTGCAGCCATTATCCGCGTGCAACGTATTTAAGCCTTGTGTGGTTTTCCTCTCTCAAGGTCTGTTCTGCTCTCCCGTGAATGTTTGGCACAGCTGTTGTGATATTAGCTAAATATCTCTTGGTACTTGACAAGGCACGCTACGTTGTCTGAAGCCTTTACACGGCAGTGGGGGTGAGACAACCCGTTCAGCGTGAAATATTAGCCACCAGTTCTTACTTGCTTTCTTTTTAACCTTATTATGATCCCGGGTTTTTCAACCAAGACACAGTTTATGTTCAAATCCATGGCAACGATGTAGAAATTGTATGAATCGTTGGTTGTGGATTATGATTTTACTCAACAACAGTCCTTGGGAGTCGCAAGGAGGACTGCAAATGGAGACTCCGGGCTGGCTGCAAAGCGCACTAACCAGCTAGTCATAAAATAGGTTATTGTAACTGAGGGCAACAAGCTTTCAAATGCTGCTTTGAGATTAATCTTTTTAAGCAAAGGGCAAAATTTTATTGTCTCGTTATCTCAACCTTCCAGATTATAAATCAGAACGGGAAGGGGCTGAGAAATCTACATCAGCTGAATTTTGACCTTATTGTCTTCTTTAACAAAGGGACTGAATTAGTGGATAAGGATAATGCTGTGGAGCTAGTTTACTTAGACTTGAAAAGTAGAGCGGAGGTGGCGCAGTGGTTAGAGTGCAGTACTGCAGCTACTTCAGCTGACTGCTAGTTCAGCAGATCAGGGGATCAAATCTCACCGGCTCAAGGTTGACTCAGCCTTCCATCCTTCCGAGGTGGGTACAATGAGGACCCAGATTGTTGGGGGCAATATGCTATTTAGTATACTGTCTTTGGTGTAAACCGCCCAGAGTCCTTGGAGAGTGGGCGGCATAGAAATATGAAAAATAAATAAATAAATAATAGAGCACAGCCTACTTATTTATTTATTTATTTATTTATTTATTTATTTATTTATTTATTTATTTATATTTCTATACCGCCCTTCTCCTGCGGGACTCAGGGCGGTGTACAGCCAGGATAAAACATAGCATATAAAATTTAAAAATATTTTAAAAAACAATTAAATAATTTTGGCCCGAATTTAAAACAACCCAATTAAAACCAAAATTCGATTAAAAACTAAGAGGGTGGGATCAAGCCAGCCCAGCTAGATGGAACAAGTGTGTCTTCAGGGCCCGACGAAAAGTCCGGAGGTCTGATATCGTGCGTATCTCAGGGGGCAGGTCATTCCAGACTTACTTCTTGGTAAGATAGATTCCTTCCAGTACTGTCACAGAGAAGAAGGGGTTGATCTATTCTCCACGGCACTTGAGGGCAGGACAAATGGTTGGGAGATGATTAAAGAGAGATCCAACCTGGAACTAATGAAAAAATTCCTGACAGTAGGAACAATTAATCAGTGGACTGACTTACCTTCAGAAGTTGTAGGTGCTCCATCACTGAAAGTTTTCAAGAAGATACTAGATAGCCATCTGTCTGGAATGGTATAGAATCCAGGGAGTTGAACTAGGAGCCTTCCAAGATTCCTTCCAATCCCATTATTCTATGTTCTATGGATTAAGTTGGGTTGGAAATAATGGAGACTGAGTGACTTAGATCCAGGTTGATCTGAGTGATTTAAATCCTTCCATTCCCCACTATCCAGTCAGAGCTGAAGAAGCTTCTTGGATGAGAAGCGAAATGTCTTCAAAGAAAAAACAAGGAAGTCCAGTTGCCTCCTGAAAAAACACCTTTGGGACAACCTTGGTCTGGATGACTGAGATCCAGGGCAAGACAAGTTTGTTGTGATGGTTTGCTGTGATCGTTGTGTATCACCTTAATTGGAATTCAAGTCATCATGTACTCGGTGTTTATTTTCATCTCCAATGTCCTATATTCAAATGGAGACTAACTTGGGTTTCCCTTCTCCCAGTTTTACACCTTAACTATACAAGCTGTAATCATCACCGTATAAACTGAGAACAAAAGTTGGTAGCTTCAAAAAAAAAAAAAAAAAGAAAGAAAAAGAGGATGTGTTGTTAAATGTGTTTTTAACGGAATCCAGCAGAATTTATATTCATAATTTTTCCACTTGTATCTATAGTTTATTACCATCTGCTGCCTCGAACACCATTTTGAGTGGAAAGGAGGGAGAATGTCTTTGTATGTAAGATGGCATTAATTAATTAGTGTTTTAAAATAGAATAAATGTCCATCAGTCTTTTTATTTGGCCCAATCTTGACAGAATGTGGTGGTAAGATTCTAACTTTCTTCAAATTCTCATCTTTAATAAATGGGCATCCTGGTTGGTGCCAATGGGAATTGTAGTCCAGAAGGCAGAGAGTTAAGAAAATCTGTGTAGGAGATGATGAGGCTGAGCTGGAGGAGAGGTCAAATATGTCATCAGCCATGAGTCCCTTTGTGCCCATAAGAGATCTAAGTCCAGCTCACCTTGAATTCCTTCTACTCTTATCTACTGCCAATTTCCTTTAATAGTTCAGATTCTTGTAGAGACCTTAAGCTTATAATAAAATGTTATACCCATTTGAACTGTCTAGATCTCCTAATTTTCCTGGCACTTGACAGCCTGTTGTAGTAGAAGTCCAACTTCTTTCAAGTTTCTGGACATAGAACCACGGGTGTTAATTTGTCCTACAGTCAAAGAATGACAGATAGAGAAAAATTGAGCGTCAGAACTGCATGCATAAAGCTAACAGCAAAGAATATCGTTTTATCGCACGTATATGTATTGGACACCGAGCCAAACCCTCACAATTTTTATGGCTATTAGAATGGCAAATAGTGTTGCTATATCCAGCTGGCCAAAAATTTTTGTCTGGCCCATAAAAGTGTAAGTGCAGGGCAACAAAAATTTTGAAACGAAACCAATGGCCTTGGCTGTTGCTTCTGTGCTGCCAATTATTTTAACTCTTTTAGAACTGAAAATGAATTTGGAAGGGTTCTTTTTCATTTTTTTTTGAACATAAAACATAGAATAATAGAGTTGGAAGGGACATTGGAGGTTTTCTAATGCAACCTCCTTCTCGAGCGAGAGAACCTGTACCATTTGTCCAGTCTTTTCTTGAGAGCCTCCAGTGATGGGGCACCCACAGATTCTGAAGGTAAGCTATTCCATTGGTTGATTGTTCTTAGCGCTAGGAAATTGATCCTTAGTTCTAGGTTGCTTCTCTTCTTGGTTAGTTTCCATCCATTGTTTCTTGTCTTGCCTTTTGGTGCTGTGAAAAATAGTTTGATCCCCTCATCTTTGTAGGAGTCCCTCAATTATTGGAACACTGTCTATCATGTCACCCCTAGTCCTTTTTTTCATTAGACTAGATGTCAGCGTTTCAACGCTGGTATAGAGAGAGAGAGATAAGCTCTGAACTTTTGCCTGCTAAATCCCTTTGAAGTCGAGTTGTCGTGGAAATGAAGAGGAGGGGGAACATTCCTGGGAAATGACGAGACAAGAAGTCTGAAGAATGACTTGGAAGATAGCCAATGAGAAGCAGAGATTTGGGGATCGGAAAGGGAGGGATTGGGGGGCAAAAGGTCAGTCTTGTCCACATCGAGTCATGATCCGGTGGCTGTGCTCAATTAAAGAAAAGATTTCCTTAAAGATTGGCAGTTTGGAAATTCATTTATTTTGAGATAGCATCGAAGTCTGACACTAGATATACCAGTTCCTGTAACCATTCTTTGTATGTTTTAGCCTCCAGCCATTTAATCATTCTTGTTGCTCTTCTTCGCACCCTTTCTAGGGTTTCAACATCTTTATTATATTGTGATTGTGACCGGAACTGGCTGCAGTATTCCAAGTGTAGTCTTTGGGTGTTCGTTTGATTTTTAAAATCAAGTGACATTTTTATATTTGTGGAAGTTGTCTGTAATATTTGCGGGCGGGGTGTGTGTTATTCATAAAATTGAATATTGTCAACATTCTTGGAAAGGATCGCAATTGGATGGGAAAGTCATAAAATGAAGGATGACGCTATTAAGTTCAATTGTCACTTGCCTCAGGGGTGAAATTCAGCAGGTTCTGACAGGTTCTGGAGAACCGGTAGCGGAAATTTTGAGTAATCTGGAGAACTGCAAATACCACCTCTGGCTGGCCCCAGAGTGGGGTGGGAATGGAGGTTTTGCAATATCCTTCCCCCTGGAGTGGAGTGGGAATGGAGATTTTGCAGTATCCTTCTCCTGGAGTGGGGTGGGAATGGAGATTTTGTAGTATCCTTCCCCTGGAGTGGGGTGGGAATGGAGATTTTGCAGTATCCTTCTCCTGGAGTGGGGAGGGAATGGGGATTTTGCAGTATCCTTCCCCTGGAGTGGGGTGGGAATGGAGATTTTGCAGTATCCTTCTCCTGGAGTGGGGAGGGAATGGGGATTTTGCAGTATCCTTCCCCTGGAGTGGGGTGGGAATGGAGATTTTGCAGTATCCTTCCCCCTGGAGTGGGGAGGGAATGCAGATTTTGCAGTATCCTTCTCCTGGAGTGGGGTGGGAATGGAGATTTTGTAGTATCCTTCCCCTGGAGTGGGGTGGGAATGGAGATTTTGCAGTATCCTTCTCCTGGAGTGGGGAGGGAATGGGGATTTTGCAGTATCCTTCCCCTGGAGTGGGGTGGGAATGGAGATTTTGCAGTATCCTTCTCCTGGAGTGGGGAGGGAATGGGGATTTTGCAGTATCCTTCCCCTGGAGTGGGGTGGGAATGGAGATTTTGCAGTATCCTTCCCCCTGGAGTGGGGAGGGAATGCAGATTTTGCAGTATCCTTCCCCTGCTACCAGTGGTGGGTTCCTCCCAGTTCCGCCGAGCCGGTAGCGGTGACGATATGACATCACCGAACCGGTTCTGCCCCCCCCCCCGCATTATTCTTACCTTTTATTTGGCCCCACCCCCAATCTATTTCTGCCTCCTGAGTCCCAGCTGATCGGTTAGAAGGAAAAAAACTGTTTAAACTCTTGCCGTGGGGCTTCAAAGGTCCGCCCTACAGCTGATCAGTGTTAAAAGATATTTTAAGAGGTGTGGACTTCAACTCCCAGAACTCCCCAGCTAGTCATGGGGAGTTGTGGGAGTTTATTTATTTATTTATTTATTGTTTAAATTTTTATACCGCCCTTCTCCCGAGGGACTCAGGGCGGTGCACAGCCAGCGATAAAGTTGAAGTCCACACCTCTTAAAAGGGCCACGGTTGAGAAACATTAGTTTAAGCTCTTTAAGGGGAAAAAGAGATCCCTTCGTGCTCAGTATTAAAAGTAAGACTCTTAAACGGTTGAAATTTTTAAAGCATTGATTAAAATTCTGCAGAGAATTTGTCCTAAATTCAAAGTAGGAAAAAGCTCCTCTTTTTACTTAAGTTCTAATCTGTGGCCACTGAGGATCTAATACATTTTGGTACTCAGGTAGACAAAAAACACACATGGTGCCCTCTGTGATTTATAAAGAAAATTAAATAATGGGCCATTTGCTCCCTTTTAATGGTGTCTCAGAATTGATCAAATGCACTGCTTTTAGTATAACGATCGAACCAGCCATCTCCAGCTAACTCTGCCTTCCTTTTTTTTTTATTCTGAAAAGGAAATGCTTGGAAATTATTGAGTAGCTACAAACAAGATCAATTTAGTAAGATCAACAAGGGATCAACCCTTATTTCTTTATTTAGGTAGAATTATATGTTGCCTTTCATTTAGGAGCTCAAGGAATTTATGATTAGGAGACTGGAGGATAAAACATATGGAAAAACAGTTGCAGGAATTGGGTACCGTATTTTTCGGAGTATAAGACACACTTTCCTCCCCCCAAAAGAGGCTGAAAATTTGGGTGCGTCTTATACTCCGAATGTAGCCCCGCCCACTCGCTGGCCCGCACCCTTCGGCCTCCACGCATCCTCTTCCCGGCTGCAGAGATTGCCACAGACAGTGCTTTGGCGATCCCCGCAGCCTTGAACGGCTCTCAAACGGAGCGTTTGGTGGCTGAAAATGTGAGGCGCGGAGCTCAAAATGGCAACCCGGAACAGCTGCTGCCTTGTCTTACTGCTTCCGCGCTTCGCCTGGTTTACTCACCAGAGCTCCCTCCGATGATCAGCTGTGCTTTTGAAGCTGCTTATCAGCCCCAACGAGTTGTGTGCGAGCAAAGCGAGCTCACATGTGCTCGCACGCTCACAAACAGCAAACTAATGTGTTGAAGCTGACCAGGCTAACGACACTAGCCAGATGAATACCTAGTAGGCAGAGGCAGAATTCCCCCCCCCTATTTTTCCTCCCCAAAAACTAAGGTGCGTCTTATACTCCGAAAAATATGGTATATCAAGTTTAATGAAAAGGGATGACATAATAGCAGTGTTTTATTTGAGGGACTGCCGCTAAGAAGAGAGGGCCTGCTATAGACAGGAATATTTGTAGCCCAGGGTTGAATTATGGAGTCCTTGGTGCTCTCTGAGTTTAATAATAATAATAATAATTTTATAGTCATTGTACATATATACACAGTATACTCATACAACGAAATTCATTTAACTCCAAAAGACCAGGTCCAACACACGTAACAATCCCAAAACACACCCCTAACCACCACAAATTCATCACCCCTAAACCACCCAAACAACAGCTGTCCAAACAACAATCAACAAACAACAATCCTGTCCAACAGCTCACTGATGGTGGCCCTTTAGTTCATTGTTGAGTGCAATTATAGCTCTGGGATAAAAACTATTCAGAAAACATGTGGTCCGAGTTTTAATCGTTCTGTATCTTCTGCCAGAAGGCAACAGTCCAAAAAGATTGTAAGCAGGATGGGAAGAGTCTCGGAGAATGTTATAAAGCTTCCTCAAACAACGAGATTCGAAGATGTCATCTGGGGCTGGTAGCTGGAGCCTGATGATATTCTCAGCAGCTTTAATGATTCTCTGTAGGGCTTTTTTTGATGGTTCTCTTGCAAATTTTTCATTACCCAACTAGATAACTTATAAGAAATGCAAGGAAGAGCACAAAGGGTTTCATAATTTGCCGTGTTCCGTCCTCCTGCTTTTGCCCCCCACAAGCAGGCCTGTGAGATGGGTGAGCTGAGAGAATGAATGGCCCTGAGTCCCCGAGGAAGTTTCGATGGCTGAGAATGGACTTGAAGCTGTGTCTCCCTACTCCTAGTCCATCCTCACTGTTGCAGCAGTCTGGCTTATGGGCTGAGAGAATACTATTGAACTTTATCAAGGAAAGGAAAATCTCATGTTGGGTGAGAGAGGAGACAGAAGAACAGGTTAGGAGAGGAAGACCAGAATTGGAAAGGACCTTGAAGGTCATCTAGTCAAACCCCCTCCTCAAGAAAGCTTAAACCATTTCAGACAAATGGTTGTCCAATTTATTTTTTTTAAAACCTCAGTATTGGTGCACCCACAACTTCTGGAGGCAAGCCGTTCCAATGATTATTTTTTTTCACTGTCAGGAAGTTTCTCCTTGGTTCTATGTTGGATCTCTCCTTGATTCGTCTCTATCCATTGCTTCTTGTTCTACCTTCAGGTGCTTTGGAGAATAGCTTGACTCCCTCTTCTTTGTGGCAGCCCCTGAGATATTGGAACACTGCTATCATGTCTCCCCTAGTCCTTCTTTTCATTAAACTAGACATGCCCAGTTCCTGCAACCGTTCTTCATATCTTTTAGCCTCCAGTCCCCTAATCATCTTTGTTGCTCTTCTCTGCACTCTTTCTAGAGTCTCCACATCTTTTTATATCATGGCAACCAAAACTGGTTACAGTATTCCAAGTGTGGCCTTACCAAGGCATTATAAAGTGGTACTAACACTGCCCAGGATTCTATCCCTCCTATGATAAGCAACCCATCAGGTAAATAATACTGGCTAATGGACAGAGAAAAAGAAGGGGATCAATTTATAAGAATTGAGTTTGTGGCACAAAACCCCAGCCCACTTCATGAACCTGTCAATCCTGTTGCATTCCAACACTTTACATAAATATGACACCAGTCGAGTTGTAGTGACAGATGAAACTCCACATGAGGTCTCCGTGGGAAAATTGGCAGGAAAAGCTCCCTATAGTATCTCTGTACAGATGAACTTTTTTTTTTCTTTTTGCAGAGGAAGAGATCAAAAGTAGGCATATGCAGCGGGTAAAAAAAGATACAGAATCATTCCAGCAAGCATGCTCACTTTGATCACCCTACCTATGGTCTTGATCTTCTTCTTTGTAGTTTGCATAGAACTTATTTCTGAAAGGAAGTTCAAAATTCAAGCATATCCATACCAATGAAATATCAGCAGTTAAGGACAATGGAAGGTACTGTAGATAGTTTTTCACAGGCAAAAGAAGACATTCATCTGAATTTAGAGAATGTATATACAGTGGTACTTCAGTCCTTTTCTGTAATTCCTTCCGAAACCGATGAGGACCAAGAAAAAAATCACATGATTTGTCATGTGACCCGCTGTTTCTGCCGGAAGAAATGGCGACTCATGAGGAAACCGACCACAGCAAGTTCTTCCTTATGTGTCAACTCCCAGGAGAAAGATGAGTGCCGGAACAAGATTTCTGTGTCAACTTCAAACCGAACCAGGCAGAAGCCATTTTACTGTTCCTCAGTTGTCACACACAAGGGAAAGGGGAGAAGGAAGTTAGAATACCTTGTTAGACACAACAAAGAACTTTCTCGTGGGAACCAAGGTCATCTCCATGGGGAACGATCAGGGAAGGGATAATCGGAGAGCCCGCCCATTGACCCAATTGGCCAATGTGACCTGTGACCCTTGGGGATGGGTTTATTTCTTCTTTTAATTATACTGAAACCGTGGGAATTATTTAGAGTTGGTTTTCCTTTAATCCATGCCGATATGATGTACTCAATAAAGAAGTCCTTTGAGGTGGATTCAATTCAGTTCTGATTTGTTTGGGCTCATTAGTCAGAACCTTGACATTCTGCCTCAAAACGCGCCAAACACCGAATCCGACACGTTTTTGAAGCAGTCGAGTGCCGAGTGTATCACCGTACAGGTAGTCCTCGATTAATGACCGTCATCGAGCCCAGAACATCCTGAAGAAAGCAATAGCATACCACTTCTGTACATTTGGCAAAAACAAAACGAAAACACCAACCCAAAAACACTTGAACATGCTGGAGTGTTGTAACAGTAACAGAGTCGGAAGGGACCTTGGAGGTCATCTAGTCCAGGAGACCTGCACTAGGGATTCGAACCGCCCGAACACCCAACCTTTCTGATCAATGAGCTCGGCGTCTTAGCCACTGAGCTACCTAGTCACCAGGAGTCATGCTAAACTTCTGGAGACTTTTACCTTTTTAGACAACACGGGGAGAAAAACACAAGATCAGAAGGAATCCAAGTGGATTTTGAAAAGGAATCTCTCTGTCCTCTGAACATTGTCCAAGTTGTTTGATTTCTTTCTTTTTCGTTCTTTTTTTTTTTTTTTTAAAGAAAGCTCCTTTCTTTGACACACAGGTAGTGTTCTCGTCCTCTCTTTCTTCTTTATATATGAACTTCGGGGCTGTGTGTTCTCTTTTCCAGTCCGCATTCTTTTCTTCTCTTTTTGTACACCCTCAGCAGGACGAGAGATCTGTGGCTAATTTGTTTTGATATGCCTGTGCTTTGGTCTGCCTTCTTTTTGAAATGCATTCCTTTTGTAGACATGAGGTCGAGGTGGTGGGATGCTTCCAGCATAGGTAGCATCCACAGCAGAAAAGAGGTGACCGACTTTGATCGCTGGGTTTTCTGTTTTTCATGTCGATCATTTGAAAATGCAGCGATGTTCAGTGGTGGGGTAGCTTCACGAGTCCTTCTCCGGTTTCCTCCCAGGGTGTTTGCAGTAGTTAGGGGACATTTTGTTCTCCTTCCCTTTCTCTCTGTCTCTTAGCCTTTTCCTGAATCACTGTGAATTATGTTAAGGATATTGTTGTTGTGTTACCGACCAGCAGAGTGTAGAGCACAGAGAAACGTTGCTGAGAACAATGAATAAGAGATGTGCAAACTGGTTTATCAAAAGTTTACTTTATAGTGAAAAAACAATCTCATAGTCTTTAAATCAATCCAAGTCTTTGCCAGTTAAATCAGTCCAGTGATACAAAAATCTTCTTACCACACAAACAGTAGTTGGTTAGAATAACAAACTCACTCTGGTTCACAAACCACGATGGTAGCAGATCCATCCAACGATGATAGCACAATGGTAGCAACTCCACACACTATGGTAGCTTATCATCAACTGAATACTTTACAGTATCTTTCTTAAATACGTTTACAAGCAGTGATTATCTAATTACAGCATGACTCAGCATTACAATGAATCAGCAGGAAAACTTTAAAGTCACACAATACATATTCATATTAAAGTTACAGAACACATATATTGCCTGGACAACTTGTTAGGCTCAAACCATATCCTAACAAATTGGATGGGAAAGGATAATATAGACCGTGCTACAAAAAGAAGCCCGGTTTAATTGATGAACATTATCATTGAGGGGGACAAAAATTGACTGCGATGTAAAAAAAAAAAAAAAACCCATAGCACAGTGTTTCCAAAACTTTTTCTTTTCTTACCCAAAACTGCTTATCAAAATCGACCTTTGCAAATATGAAAACATCTCCATCCATTTTCCAATCTTTAGTAAACATTCACTGTTCTACCAGTGCACAATGATTTACTCTTTTGCTTCTTTTATGCATAATTAGTTTGATGAAAAGAAGGACTAGGGGAGACATGATAGCAGTCTTCCAATATCTCAGGGGCTGCCACAAAGAAGAGGGGGTCAAGCTATTCGCCAAAGTGCCTGAAGGCAGGACAAGAAGCAACAGGTGGAAACTAATCAAGGAAAGAAGCAACTTAGAACTAAGGAGAAATTTCCTGATAGTTAGAACAATTAATCAGGGGAACAACTTGCCTCCAACACTGAATGCTCCAACACTGGACGTTTTTAGGAAGAGGTTGGATAACCATTTGTCTGAAGTGATGTAGGGTTTCCTGCCTAAGCAGGGGGTTGGACTAGAAGACCTCCAAGGTCCCTTCCAACTCTGTTATTCTATTCTAAAGGTCTTAGCAAACTTGGAGGAGAAATCGTAACTCCTTTCCTTCAGCACAGTCATAACTGTGAATGCTGAATGAATGGTGGTAACACGAGGACTACCTGGACTATAAAAACAGTCCAGGTAGTTCTCAATTTACAACATTCATTTAGTGACCGTTCGAACGGCACTGAAAAAAGTTACCTGTGACCGTTTTTCACACTTAAGACTGTTGTAGCATCCCCATAGTCGTGTTATCAAACTTCAGACGTGTGGCAACAGACTCATATTTATGACGGTTGCAGTGTCCCAGCATGATGTGATCCTCATTTTGCGACCTCCTTGACAAGCAACGTCAAAGGGGAAGCCAGATTCGCTAAGCAACCAGGTTACTAATTTATCCACTGCAGTGATTCACTTAACAACTGTAGCAAGAAAGGTCGTAAAATGGGGGTAAAACTCACTTAACTAATGACTCACTTAACAACATAATTTCAGGCTCAGTTGCGGTCGTAAGTAGAGGACTACCTGTACTATTGCAAGATCTTTCTGTCATTTCGACAAATTTACCATTGGTAATTTCATTGATTTTCCTCTTAATAGGAATGCTTTGGGAGAGTTTTGAATATATTTTAGTATACCTGGCAATCTTTGAGTCAATTTAAATGCCCTTGTTATGCTAGGCAATGGATTTGTGTGTCGGCACCTAAAGGAAAATCACTTTTACCCAATTTTGGATAATTTACCCTGGTTTGGGAAGTACTGCCATAATGTCTTGGGGGTGAAGCTCTTGCTTAGTATACAATAAATCCCAATTTTGGTTTTGTTTTTTTTTAAATAGTTACACAGCAGAAACTTAATGTGGAGAAAAGCAAGGTTTTTAAACCTAGGTAGGAAAAACCAAAGGTACAAGTACAGATTAGGCGAAATCTGGCTCAAAACCAATAACTGTGAGAGGGATCTTGGACAATCATTTAAATATGAGCCAGCAGTGTGTGGTGGTAGCCAAAAAAGCTAATTCAATCATTGGTTGTTATAAACAGAGGCTTAGAATCAAAACCATGTGAAGTATTAGTACCACTTTATAAAGCCGTAGAAAGCGCATCAATTTTGGTCACCACATTACAACAAAGATGTTGAAACTTTGGAAAAAGTGCAGAGAAGAGCAACTAAGATGATCAAAGGCCTGGAGACTAAAACATACGAAGAACGATTGCAAGAGTTGGGAATGGCCAGTCTAGAGAAAAGAAGGATTGGGGGGGAGGGGACCCCACAATTTATTTATTAGTTCGATTTATATATGCCGCCCTTCTCCAGAGACTCAGAGCGGCTTACAATGCGTTAAGCCATAGCCTTCATACTTTTGTATATACCTGCTTAGTAGGGCTTTCGGGGCCCCCTTAAGCGGTGTTCTATTTTATACGAAGTCAGCTTATTGCCCCCACAAACCGGGTCCTCATTTTACCTACCTCGAAAGGATGGAAGGCTGAGTCAACCTTGAGCCTGGTGAGATTTGAACTCGCGGTAATTGCAGGCAGCTGGCAGCTAAGTCCTACTTTAACAGCAGCAGTTTAGTCCACTGCACCACCAAGGCTCTTAAACAATGATAGCAGTATTCCAGTATTTGAGAAGATGCCACAAAAGAAGAGGGAAGTCAACTTATTTGCCAAAGCACCAGAAGGCAAGACAAGAAACAATGGATGGAAACTAATCCAAGAGAGAAGCAACCTGGAGTTAAGGAGAAACTTCCTGACGATGAAAAGCTTGCCTTCAAAAGTCGTGAGTGCTTCATCACTGGAGTTTTTTTTAAGAAGAGACTGGACAGCCACTTGTCTGAAACGGCATAGGATCTCCTGCTTGAGCAGGGGGTTGGACTAGAAGTCCTCCAAGGTCCCTTCCAGCCTCTATTCTAATTTATTATTATTTATTTATTTATTACATGTATTTATATGCCGCCATTCTCCTGAAGGACTCAGGGCGGCGAACACAAGTTAAGAAACAAGTACAATAAAATCCCATTTTAAACCAAATAACTAATTAATAGTAAATGATAAAACCCGGGATCAGAGTCAGCCTATTTGTTTGAACAGCCAAGTCTTCAGGTCCCGACGGAAGGAGCGGAGATCAGGAGCCATCCGGAGCTCGGTAGATAATTCATTCCAGAGGGTGGGAGCACCCACAGAGAATGCCCTACCCCTGGGCACAGCAAGGCGACATTGGCTCACCGTCGGAACCCTGAGGAGAGCGGCCCTATGTGAGCGAACAGGACGGTGAGAGGCAGGCAGGAGAAGGTCCTGCAAATATCCCGGACCTAAGTCATGTAGGGCCTTATAGGTGAGGACTAGCACCTTGAAGCGGACCCGGAGAACCACTGTTAACCAGTGCATCTCACGCAGGAGGGGTGTTATATGGGAGTAACAAGGGGCTCCCGTAACAACCCGTGCGGCTGCATTCTGGATCAGCTGGAGTCTCCGGGTGCATCTCAGGGGCAGGCCCATGTAGAGGGAATTGCAGTAATCCAAGCGGGAAGTAACCAGGGCATGAGTGACTCTGCGAAGGTCATCTCGGTCCAGCAACTGGCGCACCAGGCGAATTGATCGGTACCAAAGTGCAGTGGAAAGCAATCCTGTGCAAGCTGGCTGAAATGGTGGCAGTCAAAAGAAATTTCACTCAGTCGTTGTGTTTTTTTATTGTACCGAGCAGGAAACACGAAGGAATTGCTGTGCCAAATGCATTGGAAAAGCGACCTGCCGACTCACTATCTCAGCAAAACAGCGTTTGGAAGAGAGGCGCATAAAAGCTAAAGCTTTCTAGGCAGAAACGCAGGTCATTGTAACCAGAGATCATATTTTTACCCAGGCACCAGGACATCATAGCGAAGAAACAAAAGAGGAGATCGGGGGGGTGGTAATCTAAAAGAGAAAATGTAGCATTTGTTGTTTGTCTGATGGCCAGCTGCAGGCTGTAAAATGGGTGTTGGACGATGAACTGTGCAAAAACAGAATGATTAAGTCATATTTCTAGAGGTGGTGAAACAGCCAACAATTCAGTGCACTTAGGGATTGATGTTCCCGGCCTCCGGTATGACTCAAAGCAAAATTGCAGAATGAGATAGAAAAGTGTCCTACATAAAAAGCAGCAGTTGAAGATGCTCTAAGAGAAAGAAACTGGCCAAGGAACTAGGTGTTTATTACTCCCTCTTAGACTTTGCACCTTTGTTTTGATGCTCTAACATTGTGATATTATTCCAACAAGCAGCAAACTTCCAATTGAATGAGGTTGGACTGGAAACATCTGCCAGGAGTCTAGCTTGCTCATCATAGCTGAGCAGGACTTTGGACCAAAATGGACTTTTTAACAAAACAAAACAAAACATCTGTAGCTATACAATTTGAGATGGACACCCTTGAATGGCGTCGGAGTAGGAATGGATTTCCAGAAGAAAAATTGCTGACTACAGGAACCAGGAGCACTACTCAGGTGACCCCTGAGGGCACAGATAAACCTCCAAGTGGCCTCAACGACCCTTTGAAAGGATGCAAATGACCAGCTGCCTGCAAGGAATATAAATCCTTCCATTCCCCACTATCCTGTCAGAGCTGAAGAAGCTTCTTGGATGAGAAGCGAAATGTCTTCAAGAGAAAAACCAAGAAAGTCCAGTTGCCTCCTGAGAAAAACACCTTTGGGACAACTATGGCCTGGATGACTGAGAATCTCTACAGACTTTTAAAATAAAATAAATCAAAACCTTCAGGGTTTTTTTTGTTTGTTTTCCCTAGGATTTGAGGAAAAAAGAGACTTTTGGCTTAAGAGGAGAGGAGAAATGATAACTAAGAGAGAAGGGACTTAAGTTTATCCCAAAGCTCCTTCATGAAACATTGCCAGAGCTTCTCTTTCAGTTTTAATCCGAAGAAGGAGAAAATATATTCCTTAGTGACTATATACAGTAAGAATGTCCATCTTCTGGGTTATCTTCTCCACTTCCTCCTCCAGATTACAGCACTGAGATTTCCCAGTTGTCTCCCATCCAAGCACCTTCATCCTGCTGGGAACTTGGGAATGGAGGGAGATAATTATGATTAGCAGGGGCTTGCTGGAAAGGGCATGGTCAGAAGGATGTATATCAGAGGTAGGTTCTACTTACCTTTACTACCGGTTCGCAACAGATGCGCAGATTGTACCTTAAGACATCCGGGCGGGTGGGTGAAGCCTCCCACTGCTTTTACTACCGGTTCGCAAGAACCGGACAAAACAGGGAGCAACCCATCACTGATGTATATGAAAAGAATATAAGGTTGTGTGTGAGAGAGACCACATATGTGGATTTGTGTAGGTCTCATCCCTGATTTGGTCATTCTTCCTTTGAATTGGAAATAAACAGGCTGGTCAACTTTATTTATACACTTCTCAGGAATAATTATCTAAGTGTGTAGATTTGGGGTAGGAGGTGGGCAGGGGGGTCTCATTTATCAATGTATCTTCTAAATTCCTGCACCTGTCAATTGAAAGGAATTACTTTGGAGGGAAAAGTAGATCACAGTCAATCCCCCCTCCAGTTAAGAACAGGTGATGTTGGTTTTGCCAAAAATTGGCCGCTTCTGCTTTTTGAATAAACTCTGTCCATAGCAAACCTTTTATTCACTAAATGGCCACAGTGTTGGCTTAATGACTGTGGATTCACTTTTAATATTTTCACTTAATAACCACCACAAAAGGCTCATAAAATTGGGTCAGTCACTTTTCATGAGCATCGTGACTTTACGACCATGATGGGCAGACTCCATTACGGTCCTAAGTCAAGGAGAACCAGTTAGAGCAGGTTGGACTGAAAGTGGCTGGTCCAAAAACCATTCGAGGAGCTTCTGTGGTTGTTGTTGTTGTGGCTCAATTGCTAAGTTGTTCTGACTCTTTGTGACTCCATGGACTGTAGCACATCAGGCCCCTCTGTCTTCCACTGTCTCCCAGAGTTTACCCAACTTCATGTTCATTGTATCAATGATACCCTCTAACCATCTCATCCTCTGGTGTCCCCTTCTCCTTCTGCCTTCCATCTTTCCCAGTGTCAGGGTCTTTTCCAGTGAGTCTTCTTTTCTCATTAGGTGGCCAAAGTATTTGAGCTTCAGATTCAGTATCTCGTCTTCCAAAGAACAGTCAAGGTTGATTTCCTTTAAGATTGTCTGATTGGACTTCCTTGCAGTCCAAAGGACTCTCAAGAGGCTTCTCTAACATCACCAGAGGTGGTATTCAGCCGGTTCGGAACGGTTTGAGCGAACCGGTAGCGACGACTGCATAATGCCGTCCTATTTATCCACGTTTTCGAGGCTGGGAGCATGTGTGGGAGGTGCGCGCATGTGGCAAACTGGTGGTAAGAATATGTGAAACCCACCGCTGAACATCACACTTCGAAAGCAATGTCTGTGGTGGTGAGGGACTCAAATCTGATTCTTCCTGATATCAGTTCAACACTTTAACAATCCCTCCATAGGGTGGGTTGCCCCCATTTCGGACCGGTTCACAAGAACCGGTAGTAAAACCGGCAAGAGGCTCTGCCCACAGCCCCGGATGTCGTCATAGGCGATCTGCACATGCGCGCGCGCGATCCCGTTGTGAACCGGTAGTAAAGGTAAGTAGAACCCACCCCTGCTCCATAGTGTTTCTCCTTCCTTTCCTATATCTTACTAATATTAGTTGATTCTTAGATGTTCTGTGTTTTTTCCCCATCAATCTTTTTGGGACATTTTACCAGTTGCATCAGTTGAAAAAAAGGCAGGAAGAGATATCAGCAGAGAGTCCTAAAGTGCTTATGTCACACTCACTCCATCTCTCCCTCCCTCCCTTTCCCTCTCCCTTTCTTCCTCTCCCTCCCTCCCTCCCTCTCTCTCTCTTCCCCCCTCCTTCTCTCTCCTTTTCTTCTCTCCCTCTCTCTGTCTCCCCTTCTCTCTCCCTCTTTCCCTCTCTGTCTCTCTCTCCCCCCTCTCTCTTTCCCGTTCTCTCTCCCTCTCTCTTCCCCTCTCCCTCTCTCTCCCCCCTCTCTCTTTCCCCTTCTCCCTCCCTCCCTCTCTATCTCTCTCCCTTTCCCCCCTTCTCTCTCTCGCTGTCTCTCCCCCCCTCTCTCATCGTGGAGGAAAATTATCTAATTCCACCATCCGTCATATGAACATCCTTGCTTAATTTAATACAATTATTCCATCAAGGAGGATAATCTCTGCAACATAATTCATTTACACAACATATTTCACAACCGTCTCTACCTCGCCGTTTCTTATTACCGTGGCTGATAATTTCACGACTGCTGATGGGATAAGAGGAAGAGAGCAAAGAAAAGAGGCGAACCGTGCTTGGGGGGGTGTATGCCTCTCTGCTTGCCCAGCGTGCGTTTTCTGTTTGTGCATAGGGGCCAAGACACAATGGATGCCTCTGGAGGCAATGCCGGTAAAGCATTTACGTTGTGCCAGTTGCCGCCGGATGTCCATTACTGAAATATTTATTGGTCCAGCATTTGGGGGATAAGCTAGTGACAGCCGATAAGCCAGGGACAGCCGATATTCTTCAGCAGACAACAATGGCACAATTGTCGCTGGACCCAGATGTGCCAGGCAAGGCAACACTATTGTGCGTTTATGAAGAAATGAAGATCTCTATGAAAGAGGAGAAAATCGGGAATGGGGGAGAGAGGAGGTCTGGAGTTTTATTTCCAAAGTCATTGGGGGATATTATTATCCATTTTTTCCCCACCACTAACACACACCCCGTGGCTTCTCAGATCTCTCCGGCATTGGCGACTGTTTCTCCCCATCAAGGTCATTTAGCAGGCTTCAGGAGGAGATGGAAGGGTTCCCAGAGGTCACGAAAAACTGCTTTGATACACCAGCCACAATTGGTTTTCGGCCGGGCCATTTCAAGCCAGCTCATCCCAAAGGTGCTTTTTCAAGAGACAATTGGGCTTTCTTCATTTTTCCTTGAAGACGTTTTGCTTCTCATCCAAGAAGCAGCTTCGGTTCTTTGAGAAGCCTCTTGAAAAAGCATCTTTGGGACAAGCATGACTTGGACAATTGAGAATCTCCATAAACATTCGGCCTAGCTCCCAGACCAACCTTGCCCATAGGGAGCATCCTCGAATGTGGAGGCGTCAGCATGTTTCACTGTTGATTGGCATTGGAGGCTCTTTTAAGACTGGAGCGTTCTTGGTGGATTCGGAAAAGGAAACCAAAAAAAAAAAAAAAAGGAAGAGTCTTATGCTGGGCAGAGAAATTCTATAATTCTCTAGCCTTCCTTCCCCCGTCTTATCGAAGGACAAAGATATTGCCCCCTTCTCCCCAATAGCATTCCATGGTCCTTTTTTCCTAGCGTTGTGGCCATCAGCTGCCGGCCCCTTCAGCAGCCGAATCAGAGGAGGAGGAGGTGTGGGAGTCAGGCTCAGCATCAAGGCAATCTGAGAGCTCCGAGGGGGAAGAAGGAGTGGAGCTAGCATAGAGAGAGAGATGGAGATCTGTTGACTCTCAGATGGAGAGTCAACAGCTCCCAGGTCTGGAGGTGGCTGATGAGGAAGAGTAGGAAAAGCTGGGTCCAGTGCCTGAAGCGCAGTTGTGCAGATGCACAGAAGAGAGGAGAACAGTGGAAATATATGGGCCGATCCTTGGGAAGGAAGAGCCACTGCTGATAGCGAAGCCCCACCCTAGCTCTGGGAATAAAAGGCAGGGAACGGAGATGAATATATTTGGCAGACAACTATTCATCTTCTGGCCGGATGGACTTGTTAGCCTGCGGTGAGAGAGAAACGAATCTTAAAGGAATCTTTGAGTTAACTTCAGAGGGTTTGTCGTGTTTTGGGAGCTGGGTCAGAACAACTATGGCAGGCCTACTAAACTCTGCAGGGAAGGATTTCTGGATCTGACAAATTGTGGGAGGATTTTCCTTCTTTCTCAGGACTTAAAGGATGTTGCAAGTTACTTTCTGCGTGTTCAGAAAGCCATGATATTCTTAAACTTCGATTCAATCACTTCCTATTGACGTAGCGCAACGTTTTTTGCCTTTGTGGAGCCAAGGTGGGCGTGGCCTCCACGTGACGCATCCGGCCCATGGGCCGCCAGTTTGACAGGCCTGTATTAGGACTGTATTAGGACATAACAGGAAGCCTAGCATTTGACTAATGAAAAATGTTTAATTAACTCTATTTTAGGCTACAGCCTGTTATGTAAATGCAGCCCCTGAAACGTGGACTTGTGGTCAACACATTGGGTACTGATGTATTAATAGAGTAATTTGTATGAACGTGTGAACTGAATAGTAGCATGAATGGAACAGGTCTCCCTAAAATGAGTAAAAATTAGCAGGACTGCAAAGATCAATGATTCTTGGCTTCAGTGCTTTAGAGAAATAATAAAAACACATTTCCCTCACATGGGGAGGTTTCTTCATGTATACTTTGTGAAACAACCAGCTATAATGAGGTGTGTTTGTATTTAGCATTTATAAATTGTCCTTCTGCTGATTCGAGTGCCGTGGGCAAGATACAATGGATTTAAAACTAGGTAATAAAAATCCATTGAACGCTCTCATATTTGTTTGTGTTCAGACACAGGCTCACACGTGAACGTTCAGATTTCTTTTTATAAAAGCCCTCGGCAGATTTATAAAGGAGATTCTGAAAGAAGAGGTAGGTTTTCATTCTCCTTTTTTTCCAACTTAATACAACGGGAGAGGATTAGCTTTGCTTCATATAATGATTTGTTGTTACCGTAGACTGGCAACGATTCAGGAGATGGTTATATAAAATAGCAGTTGAAATCCACTGGGTTATCAATAAAAAAAAAACCACATCATTGCACAGACAGTTAAAAACAAATACGGAGTCTCCACCTGATGTAGGAGAACAACTAAAGCTGGGGTGGGGGGAGTTAAGTGCATCATCAGCTCAGAATTAATATGTTGCCAAAAATGGTCCAAGTCCAACCCCTTTTTAGATTTTTAGATTTTTAGATGTTTTTTTTAAATTTGATTTATATGCCGCCCTTCTCCGGAGACTCAGGGCGGCTTACAATGCATTAAGCAATAGCCTTCATACTTTTGTATATTTTATACAAAGTCAGTTTATTGCTCCCACAAACTGGGTCCTCATTTCACCTACCTTAGAAAGGATGGAAGGCTGAGTCAATCTTGAGCCTTGGAGAGATTCGAACCAGCAGAAATTGCAGGCAGCTGTGTTAATAACAGGGTGCACTAAACCACTGTACTATCAAGGCTCTTATTGAACTTCTATACCGCCCTTCTCCCAAAGGACTCAGAGCGGTGTACAGCCATATTAAAACACATATAAACCACAAAATTTAAGAACAATTTAAAACAAATATATAAAATTTGGCCCACGAAATTAAAAACTAACAAACACCCAATTTAAAAATTCTGATTAGGCCACCCTAGCTTGTTGGAATAAAAGAGTCTTCAGGGCACGGCGAAAGGTACGCAGGTCAGGGATCATACAAACCTCTAGGGGCAGCTCATTCCAGAGGGCTGGTGCCCCCACAGAGAAGGCTCTCCCCCTGGGTGCCGCCAGTCGACATTGTTTGGCCGACGGCACCCTGAGGAGCCCCTCTCTGTGGGAGCGTATTGGCCGGTGGGAGGCTATCGGCGGCAGAAGGCGGTCTCATATTTGAATTCCTTTGACCCTTATGTGGTGCCAATTTAGTATTGAACTTTAGTTGACTAGATTCTTGTTATAGGATTAAACAATACATCTGAACTGCAACTTAACATATACTTCTGATTCTTTCCACGTGACACCTGAATGTGTTTAGAGAAAAACAGAACAAAATACTTTTGGCTAAATGAAAAAAGGTGACTAGGATGTTGATTTTGGAAAGTTTTAAGTGGATTAAGGGGTGGAATTAAGGGTTGACTTGGAAAAGTATATTTCCTGTTAGGTATTTTAAATTTTACAAAGATATGTGAAGATTTTGAAAGTAACTGTAAAAAAATCCACCCTCGGGAAAATATTGTTGGCCAGGGAAGAAAATACAAGATGAAGGGGGACTTTAAAGGTTGACTAGAGGGAACCAGAGAGAATTACATATTAAAATAAGAGCCCTGGTGGCGCAGCAGATTAAAGTACTGTTATTAACATCAGCTGCCTGCAATTACTGCAAGTTCAAATCTCACCAGGCTCAAGGTTGACTCAGCCTTCCATCCTTTCTAAGGTAGGTAAAATGAGGACCCAGATTGTGGGGGCAATAAGCTGACTTTGTATAAATATACAAAAGTATGAAGGCTATTGCTTAACGCATTGTAAGCCACCCTGAGTCTCCAGAGAAGGGCGGCATATAAATCAAACAAAAAACAAAAAACCACAACAATTAAAGGAAAAGAGACCCCTTAATACAATGGAGCAATATTACTTGATTGTGGAAGAATTCAAAGATAGTTGGAAACAGTGCGTTCAGACCAGTGGTGGGTTGCTCCCGGTTTGCCCCGGATCAGGCAAACTGGTAGCGGCGGTGGCAGGAGGCTCCGCCCACCTGCCCGGACGTCTCTGCGCATGCACAGAATCTTCTTCACATGCGCAGAAGTGCTGCATGCCAGCACGAGCACACCCACGAGCGAACCAGTAGCAGCCAAAGTTGAAATCCACTACTGGTTCAGACATTACTCTTAAGACTATCTTCTATTACGTATAAAAATGGATTTTAAAAAGGCTACAGGAGAAGAATAGGTTTTACTGAACAAAACGGACTGAAACTGATTTGTATGGATCTGAAAATGGACTTTAAAAATGTCGGACTACAAGAAAGATATTGGAAAAGGATGCCATACCATATTAACAAATGAAACTGACTGGTGTCTTAATAATTAAAAGGGACACGCAAATAATAAATCAGAAGAATGCCTTGAATAGCTTACTTATCTTAGATTTTCAAAAAAGACATGTTAAACTAGGGGAGGAATTTCTGAGAGGAAACAAAGAGAAAATGATAAGAAATCAATATGTGGGACATTATTTGAAGGGATGGGAGGTCAACCTTTAAAAAAGTAAACAGAAGGAATATAAAGTGGTTTTATCTAACCAAGGTTATAATGTACGTTGTTGTTTCTGGAGTTTTTAAAACTAGGATTGAATGACATGGCTTTAAAGTTTGTTTATACTGTAGATAGCAGATAAGATATGGGAAGAGATTTCTTTTGCTGTATTTTTAGGGAAAGTGATGTCACTGTCTTGAAAGGGAAGGAATACAAAACTGATTTATTTGATTGCAGTTAAAATATTCCTTGTGGACTTTTGTTGATTAGGGCTGCATGATGAGATTTTATCATTTGGCTATTGATAAGAGATGTGATATAGAAAGAAGAGATCTTTTATTGAACTATTAAATAAATTATTGAAGTTGTTCGTATTTGTCTGGAGGGAGGGCAGAGTTGTTTCTTTGTGTACTTTTTTTCCCTTTTTTATTATATATTTTCTTTGGGCTTCTTTTTACTTATATTCTTCCTAGTTTGGTATTGATTTTTATTTTTGTATTTGCAAACTTTCATTAAAAATATTATTTAAAAAGATGGAGAAAGAGGTTACTTTCCCAAAGCATTTGAAATTCCAGTTTTTTATTTAAAAAATCGGACATTTTTCATCACACGTAGGGTTTGGGAATCAGGTTTAAGTCATTCCCAAAGTTTCCCATCCAATCTACACATGTGACAGTCAAGAAATTTAAAATCCAGAGGGTGCCATTCTTAATGCTGTGTTAATATCAACATTTAATTGTTTGCTGGCTTGTTTATTTGATTCCGAATCCTGCACAGTTCCCAAATGACTCCTGGTTTTTGACTTTAAAAAAAAAAATTTTTAGTGAAAATAATTAAAAAGAAAAGAACAACTAGGAGCAAACAAAACTCATGTTACATGAGAAAAAATTCCATCAAGGATTTGGTCTAAATTCCAGGCCTCAGAGCAAAGACATTTTTCAAAGACTTGAGGAACCTCTATAGAAAGGGTATCCTGAAGAACTCGAGATGAGTGATATTCTAAATATCCATCTGTAGGACCCATAGACCAAAAGACCTCCTCACCACCCATCAATACTCAGCTGATGATACTCACCAAAATTAACATTAGACTAACAACAGTGGTGGGATTCAGCCGGTTCAGGCCAGTTCGAGTGAACCGGTAGTTAAATTGCTGGCTGGCCTCGCCCCTCTCCTCCCCGCCCCTTCCAGGAGTTCCCATGTGCCCCATTTTGACTCCCAAGTAAATGCAAAGAGGCCTACTAGGCCGAAAATGGGGTGCGGGGTGTGTGGCACCCCCCCCCCACGTGGCCCAGCATTTGTATCAAGGCAACATTGGGGGAGTGGCGGGGGGGGTAAAAGAAAGAAAATTCACTCTGTTCCAATATTATATTATTATATTATATTATATTATATTATATTATATTATATTATATTATATTATATTATATTATATTATATTATATTATATTATATTATATTATTATATTATATTATATTATATTATATTATATTATATTATATTATATTATATTATATTATATTATATTATATTAATATAAATATAAATATATAATTTATTTCAATTTATACACTGCCCTTCTCCCTGTGGACTCAGGGCGGTGCACAGCCAGAATTAAAAACATGAAATACAAATATTAAAAACAATTAAAATCTATATAAATTTGGCCCAAATATATATATATATATATATATTCTCCAAGGATATTCATATGATGTACATTTGTCTGCACTTAGTTTCCCTCGGCTGCTCCTCAGAAAAGAAATGTGTAGGAATCAACAGGTGATTAAGACCACCTCGCCTATATTATCATAGGCCAATGGAGTTTTACAAAAAAATGTAATTGCACAGGATGAATCATTCCTTTCAGTGCTCAAAACCACTGGAGCTCCATTAAAGGACCATTAAGAGCTCATTGAAGGCAATAGGACTACTCTCATAATCACTCCCAAGGAATTCCGTTTCTGGAATGCCACTTTAGTACTTGCCGGGCCGAAAGAAGAGAAAAAGATTTCCTGTTTCTCCTCCTTTATTATGCTGGCTATTATTATGAAGCCCCAGCTGTGTCTCAGGAAGGTTCTTTAATGTCATATTTAACTTTTAAAAAAAAAAAAAAAAACCTCCTTTTCCGTGAGGGTTATAGCACAGTTGATTCCGTATTAAGGTTAGATTTACGTTGTGACAGTTACCAAAGGCTGAGGGGAATGTGACATTTAACAAGTAGGATAAGACTGATTGGCTCAAAAGCTGACTTGCTAGAAATGATTGACAGAAAGTAGAATAATTGTTTTATTTGAATTCAATGTTTATTTCGGACGTTTAGGAATTGTAGTGTCTCAATCAAAGCTGTTGCAGGAGAAGGAATAACGGTAGAACCTGGGGGTGGCGTTAAAAGAGGGATCAGCCTAAAATCCCTATGTAGTCACACGCGAACGAGGTCCAACTTCCCTTGAATTCCATCTAACTCCAAACATGTGTAACCTTTCATTGAGAAGATTCCTATGCGTAGGCTTTTTAGCAATACAGGTATACCTCGACATACAACCATTCGTTTATGGGCCGTTCAAAGTTACAACGATTTCGAAAAAAGTGACTTATGACCAGTTTTCACACTTATGACCATTGCAGCATCCTCATGGTCAAAGGATCAAAGTTTGGAGGCTTGGCAACCCGCGTGTTTTTACGATGGTTGCATCAGCCTAAAGTTCTCGGATTGTCAATTGCAATTTTCCTAGGGAGCTTCCAACAAGCAAAGTTAATGGGGGAAGCCAGATTTGCTTAATGACCTCATGGTTCACTTAACAACTTTGGAAATTTGCTTAATGACCGTGGCAAAAAAAAGTCCCAATGGCTCGCCAAACAACTGTCTCATTCGGCAATGGAAATTTTGGGCTCACTTGTGATCATAAATTGGGGATTACCTACAAATCAGTTTAATTTGACCTTCGTTTGTGAACCTGGTTTTTTGCATCTGAGAGCAGTATACAAAATCAACTGACTTAAAGCCGTATTTTTGCACTTTTTTTTTTAAATGTATATGCCACCCACCTCATTCTGCAAACTCTGATTCAATCCCCAAAGACATTTGGGAATAATACATGTCTTTAATATGACATACCGCTCCCAATCTATTCCTGATCCATTCCATCAGGAAAGAGTTCCAACATCCTTACCAAATTGTTCCTTCTATTGTATTCTTAGTAGAAGGAAACTCTGTTCTGACCCGGCTCTCAAACACGACAAACCCTCTATAGTTAAACAAATGTTCCCTTTATTAGGAGCGCCAGAAGCCCCGGCAAAAAGTCTCTCTCTCACACACACAGGGAGATGAATAGTTGTCTGCCACGGCTATTCATCTCCGCCCCCTGCCTTTTATCCCCAGAGCTAGGATGGGGCTTTCCTAGCAGCCCCATCCTAGCTCTTCCGTCCCAAGGATCAGCCCACAGATTTCCACTGCTCTCCTCTCCTCTGCCTTCTGTGTATTCGCATGTCAGGCACTGGACCCAGCTGTTCCTCCTCTTCCTCATCAGCCACCTCCAGACCTGGGGGCTGTTGACTCTCCATCTGAGGGCTGATAGATGGCCCAGGCTCCGCCTCTGTCTCTATCTCTGCCAGCTCCATTCCCTCTTCCGCCTCTGAGCTCTTAGATTTTCTTGATGCTGGCCCTGACTCCCATGCCTCCTCCTCATTTTGATTCGGCTTCCAGAGAGACCAGCGGCCGACAGATAAACCCTCATCAGAGTCTCTGTGGACACCATTGTGATTGGCAAACGCTGAGCAAATAAATAATGAAAACAACATATTTTAATATAAACATGTGTATTAATACTAGAATCATATAGATCGGATGAAAGCAAAAAATACAAATAGAGTTATTTTGTATGTTTAAATAATATCGTGATTGGCATTAGAATAGTATATTGAAACAATGAAGGATAGTATTTTAATATAAATAGATTCGAAGAGTGAAATATGGGAAATATGAATAAGAACTAAGTATTAAAAATGGGAAAATTAGAGATTGGTATTATTGAGTATGTTTAAATAATATTATTATTTGCAGTGGAATAATAAAGTCAAATAATGAGCAATAAAACGATGAAAGAACATATTTTAATATAAATAGGTGTATTAATAGTTGAATCATATAGATTGGATGAATGTAAAGAATATGAATAGAATTAATTTATATGTTTAAATAATATTGTGATTGGTATTAGAATTGCATATTTAAATATTGAACAATGAAATAAGGATAGTATTGTAATACAAAGGGAATGTCTTTTTATATAATGGTGACATGAATACAAGTTAGAGTAAAGACAGAAATAAGAGAAAGGGGGAATATTAGTATACACATTTTTATAAACTAATTTTAAAAATGAGTGCGACGATAAGAGGGAGGTTTAGAAACTGAACGGCGGTAGTATTATGTATGTTTAAACAATATGAAATAATGAAAGATTATAATTTGATATAAATGTTTATTACTACTAGAAATATATAAGCTGGATGAATGTGATAACTATGATTAATAATATTATTTTATTTGTACTGAAATGTATGGCACACTGGTCACACATTGATATGCATATGTAATCTAAAACAAAAAACTTGATAATTAAAAAAAAATGGACACCTAGATTGGTCAGGCCAAAATTTTTAACCTTTTGCCTGGAAGCCCCCATCTGTTGGCAGCTGGAGGCCTGTTGGGTCAGAAGTACAGGTAGTCCTTGATTTACAAGCACAATTGAGCCCGGAATTGATGTTGCTAAGCAAGACAGTTATTCAGATATTCGGTCATAAATTACTTTTTTTTCAGTGCCCTTGTAACTTCGAACGGTCACTAAATGGAGTGTTGTAAGTCAAGGAGTACCTGAAGTTAAGGAAAGTAGGAAGTATGGAAAGTAGAATATGTATATGTACCCTTTGGAGAAATTGGCCTCAAATATTAAGAGAAACTCAGTTTACAAAGCTAGATTTAGGGATATTGAGTTGTCTTTTATTTCATTCTGTTTCTTTCATCCATCAAGTGGCCTTTCTTGATCTCAGGTATTATTATGGGAACTTCTCTTTTGATGAATGGTTCATGAACAGCCCCTTGTGCATTTTACACAAAGGCCAAAGATGTCAAAAGCTCAACCTTTCTCACATTTTTCTCTAATTGTGAATGATTGATATTGTTGCTTATTTCATAACTGATAATTCTCCTTGGATTTTTTTTTTTTTTTTTGGGTGGGGGATGTAAAGACATTTGGAAATTTAAAAAAAAAAGACTTCACATTCCTCACAATGTACTACTTATGCCAGTGTGACTAGATGATTCTCTGTGATACCAATAAAGGAGAATATTTGTCCTTGGTGCTCTCTGCAGAGGTGGGCTTCAAAAATTTTAGCAAGGGGTTCTCTGCCTGGTTGCTGGGTGGGCGTGGCCATGGTGGGCATGGCCTAGTCGGCCTCCTACACCATGGGGGGCGGGGTTTGCTTTCCTTGAGCCTCCGGGAGGGCGAAAACGGCCTCCCCAGGCTCCGGAGGCCAGAAATGGGCCCATTTCTGGCCTTCCCGGACTTCCGGTAGACCCATTTTTCACCCACCCCGAACCTCCATGCGCGCCCTGCATTTATCTGCATCCAAAACAGACTGCAGGGGGACTCCTGGGAGGGGAGGTGTGGGCGGGGCCAGCTAGGAGTGGGATTTGGGGGTTCTTCAAACGCCACAGAATCTTAGCTAGAGGTTCTCCCGAACCCCTGTGAACCCCCAGCAGCCCACCCCTGGTTCTCTGGGCGTGGTTGTTTTCTTGAAGACGTTTCATTACCCAACCAGGTAACATCATCAGTGCTAGTGATGATTGCCTTTGAGTCAGTGTTTTCTCATGGTTGCTGAGACAGTACTAAACCGGTTCATCAGGTCTCTGCTCAGATTTTATTTTTTTTATTCATTTTATTTTTTTATAACCCTGCCCCGCCCCTCCCACCCCGCCCCTCCCAGGAGTCTCCACGCGGCTCCTTCATCATTCCAGGTAAGTGCAGGGGCTGCGCAGAGGGTCTGAGAGGGCAAAAAACGTGCCTCCCGGAAGTCCAGAAACAGGCCTGTTTCGTGCCTCCAAAGGGCCTCCAGACCCCAGGGGAAGCAGTTTTCGCCCTCCCAGAGGCTCGAGAAAAGCCTCCAGAGCCTGGGGAGGGTGAAAAATGCTCCCCCTGCCGTGGTGCAGGCGGCCGACTATGCCACGCCCACCATGGCCACACCCACCCAGCAATGGGGCAGCGAACCCGTTGCTAAAGGATCTAAAGCCCGCTCCTGCGTTCCTCCTCTATCGCATCATCAGATTGATGGTACCTTCAGCCCTGCAGGAGGGAAATTAAAATTTTGGCCATGAAGTTGAGAATGAATTTTCAGCACTCATATCCAGGGAATGCCCTTAAAACCAAACTCTGATGAAGCACAAAAGACTAACATGAAAGTCTTTCAAAATGATGGCTTTCTTTTGTAGTATTAGTATTAGTATTTAGTATTTATTAAATTTTTATACCGCCCCCTCTCCCGAAGGACTCGGGGCGGTGAACAGCCAGAATTAAAAACACACAATACAAATATTAAAATACATTAAAACAAAATTAAATTATCTTTGGCTTCTCCAATTTAAAACCCCTTACCCATAAAATTCACCCAATTAAAAATTTTTTAACCCAGCCCGGCTTGCTGAAATAAAAAAGTCTTCAGGGCCCGGTGGAAGGTCCGGAGGTCCGGGATTAGTCGTATCCCTGGGGGTAGCTCATTCCAGATGGCGGGTGCCCCCACAGAGAAGGCTCTTCCCCGGGGGGTCGCCAGCCGACTTTTGTACCGGTAAGGCGGGGGGGGGGGAGAAAGTGGCATCTACCTAATTATTATAAACCCCCTCCTAACAAAGCAACACTAATGTTTTTTGCAGTAATTGTGTCCCCTTCCCTCCCTATAGTTTGCGATGTTCCTTCTTCACAGATGAGATCATTAGCTTTTGATATATGCAACAGAGCAAGCTGCAGAACACAGAAATTCAGCGAATGTAGGCAACACCAACTTTAATGTGCGTTGAGCATCTTCTCACCCTAATAATCAAGATTGGTGCTGGCTTATATTATGCTCATTTATTTTGACAAGCACACAGGCATGCTTGGCTCTGAGGTTATATCGCCCCAAATAAATAAACAAAAGCTGGGACCTTGTAAAAGCATAGTGGAGACACTGCTTTATTTATGCGTTTATTGGTTAGTCTTCCAAACCGCCACAATCAAAAAAAGACTCTCATAATTAATTGTGAACTCTTTCCCTCTATAGCAAAGAGGGGTTAAGAGCAACAGTTGACGATGCTTCCAAAGTGGTAACAATTCATCTTCCCAAACCCTTTTCATAGAAACGTAGAAAACTGACGGCAAAAAAAAAAAGAAAAAGAAAAGAAAAGACCTTGGGATCCCTCAAGTCCGTCCTTTGAGTTTCTTTGGGTTTTTTGTTTTTTTGTTTTTTTTTTAATTTATTGATTGATTGTTTTTTAATTGTTATTTTTATATTTTATTTATTTTTCTCTCTTTTTCCTCTCAGAATAGAATAGAATAGAATTCTTTATTGGCCAAGTGTGATTGGACACACAAGGAATTTGTCTTGGTGCATAGAATGGAATGGAATGGAATAGAATAGAATTTTTTATTGGCCAAGTATGATTGGACACACAAGGAATTTGTCTTGGTGCATAGAATGGAATGGAATGGAATAGAATAGAATTTTTTATTGGCCAAGTGTGATTGGACACACAAGGAATTTGTCTTGGTGCATAGAATGGAATGGAATGGAATAGAATAGAATTTTTTATTGGCCAAGTATGATTGGACACACAAGGAATTTGTCTTGGTGCATAGAATAGAATAGAATGGAATGGAATGGAATGGAATAGAATAGAATTTTTTATTGGCCAAGTGTGATTGGACACACAATCTGCATTAAGCTCTCAGTGTACATAAAAGAAAAGATACATTTGTCAAGAATCATAAGGTACAACACTTAATGATACCCTGTTTCCCCCAAAATAAGACATCCCTGATAATAAGCCCAATTGGGCTTTTGAGCACATGGCAATAAGGCCAAGTGCTTATTTCAGGGTTCAAAAAAATACAAGACAGGGTCTTATTTTCGGGTAAACACTGTAGGCATAGGGTACAAATAAGCAATCAAATCATACTAGGAAACAATATAAATCATAAGAATACAGCAACAAGCTACAGTCATACAGTCATAAGCGGAAGAAGATGGGTGGTGGGAACGATGAGAAGATTGATAATAGTGCAGACTTAGTAAATAGTTTGACAGTGTTGAGGGAATTATTTGTTTAGCAGAGTGATGGCGTTTGGGAAAAACTGTCCTTGTGTCTAGATGTTCTGGTGTGCAGTGCTCTATAGCGTCGTTTTGAGGATAGGAGATGAAACAGTTTATGTCCAGGATGTGAGGGGTCTATAAATATTTTCACAGCCCTCTGTGAAATGCAGCTATTTACACATACCATTGTCCGGCTCCATTTGTTGTTGTTGTTGTTGTTGTCTAATCAGAAATTCCTCCCTGCACCTGAAATGCAGCGGCTTTACATCTTTAAACAATTCTGAGTCTTTTGCTTCCCTTCCCGTTGCCCCGGCTTTGAAGTTGGGATTGAGTTCAGTTCAAGACAGGAGCCAAAAGCAATAGCAGAATTTGAATTCACGTGGGAGGCAGGTGGTAAATAGAGGTGACAAATAAAACATTTTTGCCGGAAGCCAGCATTTTCATCTAAATTCCGGCAAAAAAAATGCCCCATGGCAAATAATTAGTTCGCTTCACGATCACACGTTGACTTAACAACTTGCAGTGTTTGTTTCAAATGCAGCATTGGCCATACACTAAATCAGGGGTCTCCAACCTTGCCAACTTTAAGCCTGGCGGACTTCAACTCCCAGAATTACCCAGCCAGCAAAGCTCCCAATTCTTCCAATTCTGAGAGTTAAAAGTTCACCAAGGCTTAAATTTGCCAAGGTTGGAGACCCCTGCACTAAATATATAAATAAACCGCAGTGTTCATGTAATAACCGCTGCAAGATAGGTTTTAAAATTTGGTCTGCTTTCATTGTGACCCATTTACAGCTATCACGACTTACGACCATAAATGCAGGGTTCAGTTATGGTTGTAACTTGAGGACTACATTTAGGTGTGGATATGGGGCGGCATGGTGCCTGTGGCACTGGGCTTCTCGGCTGGAAAGCCAGTAGCCAAGGTTCAAGACCTGAGCTCCATACGACTGGGTGAGCTCCCATCCTCGTCCCAGCAGCTGCCAACCTAGCAGTTTGAAAGCATGCAAGTGCGAGTAGATAAATAGGTACCACTTCGGTGGGAAAGTAACAGAGTAGTATGACCTCAGAAATGTCTTCTAACAATGCTGGCTCAATGGCCTTGAAACAGAGATGAGCACCACTCCTATAGGCATCAACAACTAGTAGAATAAAATCTGCAGAGACTCCTTTATCTTATTTTTATAAACACACACAGGGACATATTCATCAGTTAGGTGTAGGAAGGAATGATGCAAGGTGCAGAAGTTTTCACAGCCTAGAGAGCAAACACATGCAGAAGATTAATCATTTTAAAGACAATTCTGTCAGAGTATGTTCATCAACTGGAATAGGACATGGTAACAAAGTCAGCCAATTGGGAGCTGAGACAGACTGGAGCCAGGGAATGTCTTAGTCTGCAGCTTCTGAGTCTGTTCAGAGCTAAAGTGAAACTAGTCTCTTCTCCTTCCCAGCTACTTTCAAACTAAAGTTCCTTCCCTTCTCCCAACTTTGTGGATTTTTACAGAAACTCAATTGCAAAGGGACCGACCAAACCATGCATCATTTAGAGCAGGGGTCTCCAACCTTGGCACTTGTGGACTTCAACTCCCAGAATTCCTCAGCCAGCAGCGGAGACCCCTGATTTAGAGGGACGAAAGATTCTCATGAATACAGAGAGTGGAATTATGTTTGACATCCAAGTTGACCCGAGCTGCCATTAGTGGTGGCCGAATCAACAACCTTACAGTGTGACTTATGGCTTGGTCTTCTTATTTCCATTTTAGGATGACGTGGCTCAGCCGTTGAATCTCTCAGCAAAGCCCAAGACAAACGACAGCAAGTCCCCCTCGTCACCGACTTCTCCTCACATGCCATCATTGAGAATAAACAGCGGGTGCAGCTCATTGAAATCTTCGGTACCTGCAACGTTAGCTAGTCCATCAGCCAGAGTCAACACAATAGGTAAGAAAATCTATTTTGCTTGAGGTCAGCCATTCCATAGCCTCGGGGCCTCTTAAACTGCTATGCCTTCTTGTCCTACATCCTGTGATTGGATCACAAATATCTGAGCCATTTTTCAAGGGTTTGCAAAGAGGTAAGATTGATTAAGGGAACCATTTGTTTCCTACAGATCTTCCAATCTCCTCCTTGCCATTCATAACTCCTCTAGAATATAACCTATATTCAACAAGACAATTGTTGATGTGAGTTGTGGTGGCTCTTCGTCAACATTATAGTCAACTTTGCATGTAAAAGCCAAATAAATTTATGCTTGTAATATCGACATCCTATAAGGGACGTGATGGCTCGGTGGCTAAGACGCTGAGCTTGTCGATCAAAACGTCGGCAGCTCAGCGGTTCGAATCTCTAGTGCCACGTAACGGGGTGAGCTCCCATTACTTGTCCCAGCTTCTGCCAACCTAGTAGTTTGAAAGCACGTAAAAATGCAAGTAGAAAAATAGGGACCACCTTTGCTGGGAAGGTAACAGCGTTCCGTGTGCCTTTGGTGTTGAGTCATGCCGGCCACATGACCATGGAGACGTCTTCGGACAGCGCTGGCTCTTCAGCTTTGAGACGGAGATGAGCACCGCCCCCTAGAGTTGGGAACGACTAGCACATATGTGCGAGGGGAACCTTTACCTTTACCTATTGACATCCTAAATTGTAAATTAACATTAATAGAACATTTTTCTTTCTCTCTTTCGTGTTCTCAATATTCTAAGCCATCTAATAGAAGATCTAATTTTCAGATTATACAAATATAAATGTATTGAAACAACACAATGTATCAAGATTGATATTATTACAGATAGTCCTCGACTTAAGACCACAAGTGAACTCAAAATAATTTATTAAGTGAATGTCGGCCCATTTTACACCCTTTCTTGCCACAGCTGTTAAGTGAATCACCGCTCTTATTAAATTAGTAACAAGCAGTGGTGAAATCCAATTTATTTTACTACCGGTTCTGTGGGCGTGGCTTGGTGGGCGTGGTGTGGCTTGGTGGGCATGGTAGGGGAAGGGTATTGGTGGGCATGGCAGGGGAAGGGTATTGCAAAATCTCCATTCCCACCTGACTCCAGGGGAAGGATACTGCAAAATTCCCATTCCCCATGCCACAGGCACCCCCAACACAAGTGACCTCGAGCTGACCACGTCCACGTGGCCATGTCCCCCTCCTGAACCCCTGAGGACAAACACAACCCTGATGTGGCCCTGAATGAAATCCATTTTGACACCCCTGCTCTAAAGTATGGGTCCTCAAACTATGGCGCGCGGGTTGCATGCGCCCCACCAAAGCCCTTATAGGACCACGAGGCTTCCCCACCTACATGCCCCCCCCCCTTCGGCCAAGCTCAGGACTTACCTTCGTGAGCCCCGTGGGCTTGAAGTGAAAGGTAAGGCCAACAATTTTGGCCTGCAGAGATGTTCTGGAGGCAGGGGAGATGAAAAATGGGGCGCACAGATGCCCGAGGAGGCCAAAAAATGGGCGAAACAAATTAAAGTTTAATTTGTGTGCATTGTTTAATGGACGTTAAATTGGCCACGCCCACCTAGTCACATGACCAGCTAGCCATGCCCACTCAGTCACATGACCAACTAGCCCCACCCATCCAGCTGGTCTGCCCCCCCCAACAGTCTGAGGGATCATAAATTGGCCCCCTGTTTAAAAAGTTTGAGGACCCCTGCTCTAAAGAATAAGAACATAAGCAAGACTTACTTCCTGGATTTGACCCCTGGCTCATCTAATCGAAAAATCTAGTTCCCACAGTGACCAACCAACAACACAAGATAAACATCTAGTCTCCCAGAAAATGGCCCTCAGAGGCAGTCCCACAGTCATCAAGGCCAACATCCCCTGATCCCCATGGCTTCCAAGAATGAATGGGAGGACCCACCTGGATCTTCCACACCCATTTTCTAGATACCAGAATCAGAAGCAGAATATTGGTCCCAACAAAACCCCTTTTATTAAACAAACAGTGAATTCCTCTCCTTCACCTTCAGCAAAGTCTTTCAAGGGAGAATTTACAGTCACAGACCTTCTCTGGCTTGGAGAGCTGCCAGGCCGATATCTTCAAAACTTGGCAAAGAGTCTCGGAGAGTCACAAACCAATTAGGCGAACTAATTGTCTCCTGCAAAATCCACTCCCTTTTCATTCCCTCTGGGAGGGGCCATTCATCGTCCACCTGTGGCTTTACTCCTGAGTCGACCCTTGTTCCTTAGCTGTTCCCTTCTGGCAGCTCTGCACATGCACACGCTGGGAACAGTCTCCAGCTGTTTGTCTGCCTCACTGATGTCTGACTTAGAAGGTAGCTGATAACTGGTATACGGCCCTGGCCCCCTCTCTGCCTCCGACGCAGAGCCCTCATCAGAGCCTTCCCCAGACTCCAGGACTGGCTCATGTTCCTCCCCAACCTCCTCACTGTCCGAATCTGCTGCCAGCTCTGCTGGCCACCGGCGGGCCACAACAACCATTTTCTCCTTTCCGACTTCCTTGCCTCCCCCCCCCCGGCATTTGGAATCCTTGCCATTTTCATCCTCCCCTTTCACTGAAATGCAGATTTTGAAAGGCTGTACCTGTAATGAGTGATAATGTAATTGGATAATAGCTGTGAGGATGACTGGAGTTGTAAAGGTCACTCTTGTAAGGAGAATTAATGTGTTATACCATTAATAAACCACGGGGAAACTGTGGACCAAAAGATAACATACTTAAGTTATTGTTAATGACATAGACTTCATCACCATATATCTCTTTATAAGACAGATATAGAAAAAGACTTTTTGGGGTTATGTAGAATGGATCACCGTCCACATTGTCTAGGATAATGGAGCCTGCACACTTGCTCTCCCTCCATACTGACACTTTCTCCTTTAACTACTTTGGGATGATGGTTAACAGCTGATTCTTTGCCTGCTGCTCTTGACCAATACTGGCTACCTCTAGATACAGGTAGTCCTCAACTTACAACCACAACTGAGCTCAAAATTTCTATTGCTGAGTGAAGACAGTTATAAAGTGGATTTTGCCCCAATTTTACGACCTTTCTGCCAGTGAATCACTGCAGCTGTTCAGTTAGTAACGTTGTTGTTATATGAATCTGGTTTCTCTCCATTGACTTTGCTTGACAGAAGATCACAAAAGGTGATCCCACGATCCAGGGACACTGCAACCGTCATAAATATGAGTCAGTTGCCAAACATCCAGATTTTGATCACATGACCAGGGGGATGCCGCAATGGTTGTTAAGTGTGAAAAGCGGTCATAAGTCACTTTTTCAGTGATGTTGTAACTTCGAATGGTCATGAAATCAACTGTTGTAAATCAAGGACTTCCTGTACACCATGGATACAGGAAGTATCCATGCTTGGGTTAGAATGGGTTACTGCAATCACTAGGTTAAGCATTCTGTGAATGCAACCAGAATATCTGATGCTGATGAGAAAACAGACCAGGGTTATCTGTAAACCCCTGCTTTCCCTGAACTATTATTAAATTGATCTTGGATAGACAGCTCATCAAATAGAAGATGGGATCTGAATCAGTGGTGGGTTCCTCCCGGTTCGGTCCGGTTCACCCGAACCGGTAGCGGTGACGATATGACGTCACCAAACCGGTTCTCCCCACCCCCCGCCCTCCCACCCCCCCACCCCTCCACGTTATTCTTACCTTTTATTTGGTCCCACCCCCAGTCTATTGCTGCTTCCTGAGTCCCAGCTGATGACTAGAGGGAAAAAAAAACTGTTTAAACTCTTGCCGAGGGGCTTCAAAGGGCCGCCCTACAGCTGATCAGTGTTAAAAGCAAACAAATGAGTCGGGTCGTAAGTGCGAGGACTGGTCGTAAGTGCGAGGACCTTTCAGAAATGACACTGACCAGCTAGCCACGCCCACCTAGTCACATGACCTCCAAACCACACCCACAAAATAAGCCACGTCCACAGAACCGGTAGTAAGAAAATTTAGAACCCACCCCTGATCTGAATGAATGGTCTGAATGGATGAATGGATGACTTTGGGCCAATCACCAGGAGACAGTGAGTTCTAGTTCTGCCTTAGGCATAAAAGCTAGCTGGATGATGTTGGGCCAGTCAGTCACTCACTCACTCTCAGCCTGGCCCACATCACAAGGTTGTATGTATGTGTATGTGTATGCATGTGTATATATGTGTGTGTGTGTGTGTAAAGGTAAAGGTTCCCCTCGTACATATGTGCTAGTCGTTCCCGATTCTAGGGGGTGGTGCTCATCTCCGTTTCAAAGCCAAAGAGTCAGCGCTGTCCAAAGATGTCTCCGTGGTCATGTGGCCAGCATGACTCAACGCCAAAGGCGCACAGAACGCTGTTCCCTTCCCACCAAAGGTGGTCCCTATTTTTCTACTTGCATTTTTTACGTGCTTTTGAAGTGCTAAGTTGGCAGAAGCTGGGACAAGTAACGGGAGCTCACCCTGTTACGCGGCACTAGGGATTCAAACCGCTGAACTGCCGACCTTTCGATCAACAAGCGTCTTATCCACTTGAGCCACCATGTGTGTGTATGTGTATGTGTATATGCCTCCTTGAGTTACTTCTAAAGGCAGGGTAAAAATCTAATATATAATAAATAAATAAAATAAGTACACTTTTTTCATGCGCTACAGAGATTGTTCAGTCCCTGGAGACTAATGAAGAGAGCAGACCTATATGAATCTGCTCATCCTTGGTCTATTTATTTATTTTTATTTATTTTAGGAAATTTATATCGCTGCCTATTTGCACACGGCGTCCAAGTAGAATGTACCTAAGAACAGAAAACTAGCTTCTCAGGGAACAGGCTAAATTAGCGCATTGCAACCCAAAGGTTTCATTTTGCATTCTTGTCAGAATAAGGGTAAGCCTGCAAAGAGAGTAGGATTGCCTGCTTTATCTGCAGATCCCAGGGCCAAACTATGATCTTACATCTCATTCTTCGTAAGGCATAAAAGATCTGTAAACGGCTTCCTTTTTCCTGTAGAAATCGGAAAGTTCTCCCAATCCTCGGTTTCAGTTTCTAAAGCAAGCTAGAACTGCCAGCTCTGTTTCTTCCAAAAACGATTTTAAAAAAGCATTTTAGGGGGAGGATTAAAAAAAAAAAAAACACTCCTGCACACATGGTGGCAGCGATCCAAAGATTCTAGCAGGGTTAGTCTGAACCAATCTGACACCAGTTCCCCCCTCTCCTCCCTGCCAGGTTTCGGAGCGGTGTGCGAGGAGTCCGTGTTGCGCATTCTTTGGCAAGCGGCGGATCAGATAGAAGGCCCAAGCAATACAACCAGGATGTGTAATCTGACATGATTAGACAAGGCTCTTTAGGAACACAACATTCATAATTGAGACAAAAGAAAAGAGTATTAATAACACTTCCCTAACACGGCAGTTAGCCATTTTATATTTCCTTTCTTTAATCTTGGTGTTTTTCAACAAATCATAGGATTTAATAGCATGTTTTGGCAGATTAGAGGATTTATAGCCCAGATGTTTTTTGTTCTAAAAATGGATTAGGGCGTAAAGTTTGCTGGAATCTATAAAACATGTTGAGGCAAGCCGGTCATTTTCCCTGTGATTAGAGGCAGCCTTCTGTCTCGCAGCCCCACCATCTGTTACAATTCACCAATGGATCTGGTTAGATTTAGCCTCATGTCACAAACAGAAGCCTCTTTTCCGGTCAATTTCATATTACAGTTTTTCAGGGCTTTAAAAAGGGGGAGTTTGTTTTTTTAAAAAAACAACAGAGAGAGAGAAAAGAAAGGAAGGAAGAAAAAGCTCTGGTTTTAAAAGGATAAAAAGAAGGGGAAAAAAAGGAGATTGCGACGGGCAATCTTAACTTCCAAATGCACGTCGCACATAAACAGATCCTAGAGGGTGAGGTTTTTTTCCCATCCCTAGCGCACACAAGGCAGAACTGCTCGTATCTAACGGATATAGTCTAGGGGATGAGGAACCCCCCCAAGGGATAGAGCTGAAACAAAAGAGCATTTGAATCAAAGCTTGTAACATGTGGAAAGCGAAGCGTTTCGGCTCTGACAAAAGCTATAACTCAATATGTGGAGCCTTGTGGGTATATGTGTGGGGGGGGAGAGAGAGAAAGGTGTGAGCGTACAGGTGTGAATTGCATGAAATGAACATTATACCAAGACTTAGCAGGCTCCTTGAATTAACTGAAGCGCAGGTAATGTGAGGTGAAGGCTACTCATCACTGTGTTTGTGCACACACGTGGATTAATGTATGAGAGGATGACATTCAGTTCTGATAGTTTGATCGCTCAACTAGTAGCTGAGGATCACCACTTTATTAAAAGGAGCCTTGGTGGTGCAGCGGACTAAGTGCTGTTATGTAGCACTTAGCTGCCAGCTGCCTGCAATTAGTGCGAGTTCAAATCTCACCAGGCTCAAGGTTGACTCAGCCTTCCATCCTTCCGAGGTAGGTAAATTGAGGACCCGGATTGTGGGGGCAATAAGCTGACTTTGTAGAAACACTGCTTATGGGGGGCCAAAAGCCCTAATAAACTGGTATATACAAAAGAATGAAGGCTATTGCTATAAGTGCATTGTAAGCCGCCCTGAGTCTTCGGAGGAGGGCGGCATATAAATTGAACTAATAAATTGAACTAATAAATAATGTCTGGGAAGATTTTCCGTCATCCAGGTTATGGTTGTCCCAAAGGTGCTTTTTCCAAAAGGCAACTGGACTTCTTGTATTTTTTTCTCTTGAAGACGTTTCGCTTCTCATCCAAGAAGCTTCTTCAGTTCTGACTGAATGGTGGAGGATGGAAGGATGTATATTCCTTGCAGTCATCTGGTCGTTAGTATTCTTTCTGAGAGCTGTTGAGACCACTTGGAGGTTTACCTGTGCCGTCAGGATCATCTGAATAGTGTAAATGGGTGTGGAAACTTGTTGGAACTGCTGAAAGGACTGTGTTGTAAACAGGAGTTGGGTGGTGTCGTATCCCTCCCCCTCTATCCACCATTCAGTCAGAACGGAAGGAAGCTTCTTGGATGAGAAGCGAAACGTCTTCAAAGAAAAACAAAGTCCGCTTGCCTTTTGAAAAAGCACCTTTGAGACGACCGCTTTATTAAGACATTTCTGAGGTTTAAGGGAACATTGTCACATATTTTTATCCCGTGCTTCCTCCCCTCCACAAACAAAATTAATAAACCTGCCCCGTGCATTCAGGGGAATATATTTCCAGAATTTATTCAATTTAATTTAGTGTTACGTCCATGGTGTGTTGAATCTTGCCGTCATGCTCAAAGGACTTAGAGATAGTTCCCAGTTAATAACCATTTGTTCAACAACCATTCGAAGTTACAATGGCGCCGAATATGTGCCCAGACCCTGAAATTACAACCATTGCAGTTGACCCCAAGGTCACTTTATCAAAATTCAGGCACGTGGCAACCCACCCATACTTGCAAATGCAGGGATGGTTCAATACCCCCTACCCACCTATCTCTGCTCACCTCTGCGCATGTGCAGTACTCACACATTACGTCCGGGCGGGTGGGCAGAGCCTCCGGCAGTCACCACTACTGGTTCACAGGATCCGGATAGAACCGGCTGAATCCCGCCACTGAAACCATCCCACGTGGTGGCATTCCTTTGATGCAGTGGTGAGTTCCTCCCGGTTCAGTCCGGTTCAGCCGAGCCATTAGCGGTGACGATATGACGTCACCGAACCGGTTCTCCCTCCCACCCACCCACCCACTCACCCACGTTATTCTTACCTTTTATTTGGTCCCACCCCCAATCTATTGCTGCCTCCTGAGTCCCAGCTGATGACTAGAGGGGAAAAAAACCGTTTAAACTCTTGCCGTGGGGCTTCAAAGGGCCGCCCTACAGCTGATCAGTGTTAAAAGCAAACAAATGAGTTGGGTCGTAAGTGCGAGGACTGGTCGTAAGTGCGAGGACCTTCCAGAAATGACTCTGACCAGCTAGCCACGCCCACCTAGTCACATGACCTCCAAGCCACACCCACAAAATAAGCCACGCCCACAGAACCGGTAGTAAAAAAATTTAGAACCCACCCCTGCTTTGATGGCACTAGGCCAAATTAGAGGACTGGGACCTTTGGGAGAGGGTGACAAAGAAGTCTGATTTTCTGTTTTGTTGGTCTGTGACCATAATAAAGATTGATTGGAAACCTGGACTTTCTGACGTGCCCTTCATGGAAACCTATTCTTCAATTGCTCATTAGACCTCCAGGTTAATACACTTCAAGAAAGATTTACATTATTTTCCTACATGCCCAAGTTTTGTGTGCTGTAATTCCTGCTATAAAAAAAAAATTGTTTATTTGGCTGCAGACAGACTTGCCATGACAATGCTCCAAAGGATAAAACGGAGCATGAATCAATAAAGAGATGAGTGGGATTAAGGTCATTTAATCCAGCATAAAGTTTGGAAAAGTAGCCAAGCGAATCCTTCTATGATTTGAAGTGATGAACACGGCTTGTTTTCAAGGATGCAGAAGTTAAGTTATATGGTGGGTTGTTGTTTTTTTTTGAACTGTCAGAGTGGGCAAACAAAATCTGATAGTGTCAGGGAAAACTAGACAAGGAATGCTTGCTAAATCATAGTTTCAGTGTGGTTTGCTGAATCAACCACGAGGGGATTCGCACAACTTCCTAAGTCATAAACAAATTATACTACAGCTTGGCTCAAGTTGGGGATCCAGCCATATACATACAAACACAGCTAAAGATAAGTCTAGCTTTACTCTGATTCTCACTTTTCATCTGTATATTTGTTTGGTATTCCCGTGTTTTTCGGTTTTCAAAAAAAAAACAAATCTACATGAAAGCATTAAACGGTTTTGTGCACATTTCTCATAGCAGCTGGGTTTTTGCTCTCATTTTACCTATTGCTACAGATATAAAATGATTTCCTTTTACAGTTTTTAAATTGCCCTTTTTTTTGGAGCCAGCAAATTGTAGATTTTTGGCATGTAAATGTCTTGTGACTGGGATATATATCTGAAAGTCTAAACCAGCATCGAAATGAGAAAGGAATCTTATTTCACATCCTTTCCTACATGCACTTCTTCATTTAAATCCCAGTTCAGTTATTTTCTTCCATAAAACCATTAATTTGGTGGTTAGGGGATTTATTTTCTTTTCTTTTTATTTTTGGCATTTCATCCTTATTTGCCTCCGCTAACGATCTTCATTTTCTTTCCATTCCTTTGCTTCACACCGATACAAAATGCCCACTGAATTAATGCTAAGCACACCTGCTGAAGTGAGAGTTTTGTTCATGAAACTCTAGTCTGAAATAAACATGTTAATCTTTAGGTCACTGCAACCCTTCCATTGTTTAGCTGCTGAGCAGATTATCTAGTTGCATGTAGAGTAGGAATAATAGCGATGGCAGTTAGACTTATCTATCACTTCACAGTGCTTTACAGCCCACTCTAAGCAGTTTACAAATGTCAGCCTCTTGCCCCCACAATGTGGGTCCTCATTTTACCCACCTCGGAAGGATGGAAGGCTGAGCCAACCTTGAGTCGGTGTGGATCGAACTCCCGGAAGTGGGCAGAGTTAGCCTGCAATACTGTATTCTAACCACTGTGCCACCACAGCTCTTTTAATGGCTTATTGCCAAAATTAGAGAAATTCAATAACTTGTATGGATTTCAGGGGAGGTGTGAAAATGATTTGCCACAGAATATTCTGATTTGAGCTAACTCAAACATTCTGGAAGTGATCCATCTTCAAAACAAACATAAAGAGCACCTCTTCCGAAAATGTGGAAGAGTTTCATTCATTTCAGGATCAAAACATCGTGTGACAGAATATTTTGCACGCCCATAACTTTCAGGAATCATTGGTTGTTGGGTTTGTTTGTTTTTTTGGTAATGCATAAATGTACAGTAGTCCTCGAGTTACAACAGTTCATTTTACAACGGCACAGGAAAAAAAGTGTATTATGACCATTTTTCAGATTTACGACCGTTGCATCCCCATGGTCACATGATCAATATTCAGATGCTTGGCAACTGACTCATATTTATGACGGTTGCAGTGTCCTGGAGTCACGTGATCACCTTTTGCGGCCTTCTAATGAGCAAAATCAATGGGGAAGCCAGATTCACTTAATAACCATGTTACTAACTTTTCCAACCGCAGTGATCCACTTAACAACTGTTGCCAGAAAGGTCAGAAAATGAGGCAAAGTTCACTTAATGACTGTCTCGTTTAGCAACAGAAATCTTGATCTTAGTTGGGATTATAAATCGAAGACTACCTATATAAGTGCATATTTGAGTGTAAAGGGACATAGAAGAAATAAATCATTTTCTAGATCACTTTGTCAAGTGTTTCCTTCTTCATCCTGTCTAGTTTAATGAAGAGAAGAACTAGGGGTGACATGATAGCAGAGTTCCAAGATCTCAGGGGCTGCCACAAAGAAGAGGGAGTCAAGCTATTCTCCAAAGCACCTGAGGGCAGGACGAGAAGCAACAGGTGGAAACTAATCAAGGAGAGAAGCAACCTAGAACTAAGGAGAAATTTCCTGACAGTTAGAACAATTAATCAGCGGAACAACTTGCCTCCAGAAGTTGTGAATGCTCCAACACTGGAAGTTTTTAAGAAGATGTTGGGTAACCATTTGTCTGAAGTGGTGTAGGGTTTCCTGCCTAAGCACGGGGTTGGACTAGAAGACCTCCAAGGTCCCTTCTAACTCTGTCATTCTATTCTATTCTATTCTATCCATCTCACTTTCCCAAACTTGAGTTTCCAGAAAATACCAGCAATACAATTTTCTGCTGTTGAGTTCAATGGGGCTTAATGCCAAGTAGGGGAGTAGATCAATGTCTCAAACGTGCTTTTTCAAGATACAACTGGATTTTCTGGTTTTTCTTTGAAGACATTTTGCTTCTCATCCAAGAAGCTTCTTCAACTCCAAAGAAGAACTCAAGAAGCTTCTTGGATGAGAAGCGAAATGTCTTCAAGGAAAAACCAGAAAGTCCAGTTGCCTCTTGAAAAAGCACCTTTGGGACAACCATGACCTGGATGATTGAGAATCTCCATAGACGAGTAGATCAATGTTTCTCAACCTTGATAACTTTGAGATGGGTGGACTTCAGCTCCCAAAATTCCCCCAGCCAGCATAGCCAGAATTCTGGGAGTTGAAGTCCACACATCTCAAAAGTTGTCAATGTCGAAAAACACGGGCGTAGATAATTCCATGCTTGTTGTACCAATCAGTTATTCGCTCCCTCTTTGGTGTCGGTGTTTTTCATGTTAAAATAAATGAAGCAAGGAGATTGACCTCTCGTCATTTTCAGGGCACCCATATGCTGCTAGAGAAAATATTTGAATGTTTTGACGGTAATCGTATTTCTGTTTATGCCCTCTTTTTGCCTTCTACCTTCTATCCAGATATCCTCTCCTCCATCACATCGTCAGGTTACTTAAATGATCACGATGCTGTTACCAAGGCAATTCAGGAAGCTCGGCAGATGAAAGAACAGCTCCGGCGAGAACAACAGGTGCTGGATGGAAAGGTTGCAGTTGCAAACAATTTGGGTTTAAACAACTGCAGGACAGATAAGGTGAGTATCCGAGGGGGCCCTCCTTGAGCTCCGGTTGTGATGTTGTGCTCTTCAGCTTCAACTTTTGAAGTGGGGCGGGGGGGGGGACAAAAACCTTTCAGTAACTCTAGCTAAATATTATGGTACTATAATTCAATCTTGGCCTTACTGACCTGGAGACAGATTTAAAGGTAACAACTGATGTCTTTCTCTCTGCGTTTCTGGGTCCGTGTTGTCTTTTATGCAACTTCTTCTTCCGTGTCTAGATCAAACTTTAAACTGCCAGAATGAAGCCACCTTCTTGGCTTCGTCGTTGGCCAAAAATAACCCATTATTGGTAATGTTTCTGGTGGTCGCCAACATATCAGCCGATGGGCCGGGCTCTTCATATCTCCACATTCACACAGCTATCTGCTAAGAGACTCTACTTTAACCAATGGCGGGATTCAAATAATTTAACAACCGGTCTGCCCAGGGTCAGGTTGGCCATCGTGGGAGGTGTGGACCATCCCCATCCTCCAGCTCCACTGTACATGCGGGATGAACCTCCCGCGATGGCCAACCTGACCCTGGGCGAACCTGTTGTTAAACTACCCCCTCCGCCACTATCAAAATGGATCCTGGGCACTGCGCTGCAATGGAGAAACGGGAAATAGAGCGGCCAGCACAAGGGAAGGAGGAGGAGCAGGGAGAAGAAAGAGGGAAAGTGGCCTTCTCCTTCCCTCGTGCCGGCCACTCCGTTTCCCATTTCTCTTTGATAGCGGGGGTGGGTGGGTGGGGAGGATTTAACAACCAGTTTGCCTGAACCAGTGCGAACCGGCTGAATCCTACCATTGACTTTATCATATTGGTTTTACACTTGGGCACTCCAATTCACAACCTATTCGGACTCCTTCAAGAAGAATAAGGGAGGTCAGATCGTTCAGCCAAATCCTCCATTAATGTTATTCCTTGCTCTATGGAAGGTCTCCTTCCTCCATCTTTTATGTTATGCAACTGAACACTAGGAATGACCCTCAGGTGTATGCAGATACTCCTTGTTGTGACCCCGACTCCTGAGCCTGTCCTAACAGAGGAAGAGGACTCAGAAGGTGATGGGGAGGAACTAATAAGGCCTCCCTCTCCAGGACTCTCCTCTCTGGCAATGCCTCAGGTTCCATCCGAAGGCCAAGAGGAACAGCCTGGGATATGCCAGGAGGAAAGCATATCGGAACAACAACAGATAGGGAGCGAGGATGATGAATCCTGGCTTGATCCCAGGTAGTGTCAGAGGGAGAAGGGTGCGCAGCAACAAAAGAGGCGTGGGAGGGCCAGAGATTGAGCTGAGTCACTGAGCCAGACCCCACAAGGAATAAATGTGGATGTGATTGCTCTTCAGGCTTTGTGACTGTCAAAGTTAAAAACCTGAGAGTCACATCGCATTACCTGAAATCTGGCTTGTGCATATTTGGACTGGACCTTGGCTAACTCTTGCTTCGTGGATTACTTTTTGCTACTGAACCGGACTGAGGATAAACTCTCTCTTGCTAACTGTGAGTGAAAACTGACTTGGCAGGCATTTCACAGTTTACTGCCAAAACTCTTATCTGCAAGAGTTTCTAGTCTGATTGCTTAATAAAATCTTGGCAGGCGTGCCTGGTGGTGTGTTTGCCTGTGTGGGGAAGGGGAACAGAACACTCCTCGCTTTGCAACACAACTTGGGACCAGATTCCTGGTTGCTAAGTGAGGTAGATATTAAGTGAGTCATGCCCGATTTTATAACATTTTTTTGCTATAGATGTTAAGTGAATCACAGAGTTGCTACGCGAACCTGACTTCCCCCATTGACTTTGCATGTTGGAAACCAGCTGCAAAGGTGGCATGTTATTTTTTTTTAAGTTTTATTTATTTGTATCCCGCCTTGAAGATCATATGACTCCAAATTTCTGAAACGCATAAACACATGTTGGTTGCCAAGCGCCAGAATTTTGATCATGTGACTGTAGGGATGCTGCGACTGTCATAAGTGTGAGGACTTATTGTAAATCACTTTCTCTCAGTGCTGTGGTAACTTTGAATAGTTGTTATGGAGTGGCTGTAAGTCAAGGACTACCTATGTTCAGTGAGGAAATGTATATTCAACTATTTGCAAACAACAATTGATAATATTCACAAATTACACTGTTCAACGTCGAGGGCTATCAAACATCTTTAAAATGCAATGTATATCAAGTTCATTCTTCCCAAAGTGGATGCAGTTAACATTATTTGTCAGGGAGAACATGCTAGAAATGATAACTCTCTTCAGATACCTGGAAAGATGATACGGAAAAGGAGGTTTACCTCATTCAGGTGTGCAGGATATAGAAAAATGGATTTAAGATATAAGATAAAAAGAGAAATCCTAGTGTGAATTTTGACAATAACAATAGCACTTAGATTTCTATATCACTTCACAGTGCTTTACTGCCCTCTCTAAGCGGTTTACAGACTCAGCCTATTGCGCCCAAACATCTGGGTCCTCATTTAATCAATCTCGGCAAGATGAACAACATTTAAGGGTACTTATTTAAATGCAATAACATTAAAAAAAATTAAAAGTGACCACTACCACTCTAAGTTGCTCATGACTTGGAAGGTCACAAATCAAAGAACATATATATATACACACACACATATATATATACATACATATACACACGAATATACATACATATATATGCATACACACACACACACACACACATATATATATACACACATATTTATTTATTTATTTATTTATTTATTTATTTATTTATTTATTTATTTATTAAATTTATATACCGCCCTATTCCTAAGGGACTCAGGGCGGTGAACAGCGAACGATAAAAATACATGTAATACAAAAGTTAATAATAAAAAACCAATTAAAATATACTAAACATTCTGGTCCTAGATAATTCAAGACATCCCAGTTTAAAATAAAATCAAAAAGCAATATAAAGGGAAAGTTAGGCCAGGCCGGCCTGCTGAAACAGGAATGTTTTGAGGGCACGGCGGAAAGTGCGCAGATCCGGAATCTTCTGTATCTCTGGGGGGAGCTCGTTCCAGATGGTGGGTGCCCTCACAGAAAAGGCTCTCCCCCTGGGGGCCACCAGTCGACATTGTTTGGCTGACGGCACCCTGAGAAGCCCCTCTCTATGGGAGCGTACTGGGCGGTGAGAGGCTATTGGTGGCAGAAGGCGGTCTCGTAATATATATTTGTGTATATTATACACGTGTATATATAATACTCTCTTACTAGAACCTATGATGTTACCTAGTTTGGTAATGAAATAATGCTAGGACTTATTTTCCAGTTGGGTCTTATTTTTGGGGAAACAGAGGTAACAGTTTTCCTATCTGGATATTCAAGGAGGAAATCAAAGAGAAAACACATTTGTTTGTCTTTTTCCCTGTCCCTTTCTCCAAAATTCCCCACTAATCAGTTCATAGAAAGAATAACACGGGGAATTAATGACTGTGTATAATTAGAGCAACACCCGTGGAAACAGTGCTTTGATGGCGCTGATATCATCAATAATCTTAGGAATAATCGCAGTGGTAGCTGCAGTAGCAGCAGCAATTGTGGTAATAATGAGGCAAGATTACAACTTTACAAATTGCAGCTCCGGAGAGCGTCGACCTTAATATTTAGTTTGCGCGTCCAAGATTAATTGGATGTCTAGGAAACTTAGACAAGACCTGAGCCTATTGACTCACCTTCAATTAAACAATCAGGATTATAAACAATGTGCAAGTTGCTTTAGTACCACCGCATTCCCTTGGCAAGAACTATTGAGTAGCCGGTGACGGGAGCCACAATAGTCAGTGTTCTTGGCAATAATCTGGAATACTGTCTATACACTGATAAGCAGGAGTTGTTATTTGAACAAAGAGGCTTTGGGTCAAAGCAGAAATGGTTTACGCTATAGATAACATGTCTAGTTTATACAGTTTAATAGCAGCTGCCAGGGTGGTGTCGGACATCTAAAAGGGAAAATAAGTACCTTTTCTGATTCAGATCTATCCTGATTAATAGCAGTTTCTTCTCGGCTCTGGTTGGAACCAGAAACCGAAAGCTTACAGGCACAAAGCTTGTTGGGAATGATTTTTTTCAACCAACCTACAGCAGGGAAGGAAACATTTTGATTCCTGTCCGCCCTGGTGCCAATCCTTTTCCCTCTTCCCTTCCGAAACTACCATTTAAAAGATTAAATATTAAAATCAGGACTTGAAACTATACATTTGAGTTTGTCTCTTTAATAATATCTAAACCAGGGGTGTCCAACTTTGGCAACTGTAAGACCTGTGAACTTCAACTTCCAGAATTCACCAGCCAGCACAGTACTAGCTGCATAAACAGAGGGATAAAATCAAGATGACGTGAAGCTAATACCACTTTATAATGCCTTGGTAAGGCCACACTTGGAATAATGCATTCAATTTTGGTCGCCACAATGTAAAAAAGATGTGGAGACTCTAGAAAGAGTGCAGAGAAGAGCAACAAAGATGATCAGGGGACTGGAGGCTAAAACATATGAAGAACGGTTGCAGGAACTGGGTATGTCTAGTTTAATGAAAAGAAGGATATGATAGCAGTGTTCCAATATCTCAGGGGTTGCCACAAAGAAGAGGGAGTCAAGCTATTCTCCAAAGCACCTGAGGGCAGAACAAGAAGCAATGGGTGGAAACTCATCAAGGAGAGAAGCAACCTAGAACTAAGGAGAAATTTCCTGACAGTGAGAACAATTAATCAGTGGAACAACTTGCCTCCAGAAGTTGTGAATACTCCAACACTGGAAGTTTTTAAGAAGATGTTTGATAACCATTTGTCTGAAGTGGTGAAGGGTTTCCTGCCTAAGCAAGGGGGTTGGACTAGAAGACCTCCATGGTCCCTTCCAACTCTGTTATTCTATTCTATTTATGCAGGATGATCCCTGAAGTATCTGAGTCCAAATGAAAAAAAAAATGCTTTATTAGCTGAGGGAAAGTTCTTTGTTAGATAATTTTTTTTCTGATGCTAATTCTAACCTCTTGTTGATGAAGCCTTGTGAAGCTCTTGTATATGTCTTGTAGCCACCTCTCAAGCCAGGTGACTCAAAAAACTGCCATGGATTTGGTCAAACAAGTTTGTTTATGGAAATGGCTGCCATAAGACATGACGATGGGCATTAGCTCTAAGCGACTACATCAAGTCTATCGGTGGCCAGTAGTCTTGAGAGGAAGATGAAATCTTCAACTATAGGTAGTCCTCGACTTACAACAGTTCATTTACTGACCATTCAAAGTTACAACTGCACTGAAAAAAAGTGACTTACGGCCATATTTCAAACTTACAACTGTGGCAAACTCCCCGTGGTCAGATGATCAAAATTCAGATACTTGGCAATCTGATGACTCATATTAATGACGGTTGCAGTGTGATCCCCTTTTGCGACCTTCTGACCAGCGAAGTCATTGGGGGAAGCCAGATTCACTTAACAACTGTGTTACTAACTTAACTCAGTGGCACAGTGGTTAGAGTGCAGTACTGCTCAGTGGTGAGTTCCTCCCGGTTCCGCCCGGTTCCGCCGAGCCGGTAGCGGTGACGATATGACATCACCGAACCGGTTCTCTTTGTTCGGGAGCTGGGCCCTCCTGCCCCCCCGTCCCTGTGTTATTCTTACCTTTTATTTGGCCCCACCCCCAATCTATTGCTGCCTCCTGAGTCCCAGCTGATCGGCTAGAAGGAAAAAAACTGTTTAAACTCTTCCTGCGGGGCTTCAAAGGGCCGCCCTACAGCTGATCAGTGTTAAAAGGCAGTGTGGTGGTAGACCGGTGCCTCCAAAAACAAATGAGTAGACCGGTGCCTGCAAAAATAAATGGGTAGACCAGTGCCTCCAAATACAAATGAGTAGACCGGTACAGCTCTGCAAGCAATTAAAAGCCTGGTAAACCACTACCTCTGCTAAATCCTAAAGAATTGTCACATGATCATCAAGCCACGCCCACAAAATAAGCCACGCCCACAGAACCGGTAGTAAAAAAATTTAGAACCCACCCCTGGTACTGCTGGCTGCCTGCAACTTGGCAGTTCAAATCTCACCAGGCTCAAGGTTGACTCAGCCTTCCATCCTTCCGAAGTTGGTAAAATGAGGACTCAGATTGTTGGGGGCAGTAGGCTGACTGTAAACTGCTTAGAGAGGGCGGTAAAGCACTGTAAAGCGGTATGTAAGTCTAAGTGCTGTTGCTATTAACAACTGCAGTGATTCACTTAAAGAACTGTAGCAAGAAAGAATTGTAACATGGGGCAAAATTAACTTAGCAACTGTCTCACTTAGCAACAGTAATTTTGCCCTCAGTTGTGGTCATAAGGCGAGGACTACCTGTACTGTAGCATAGCACTGAATTTTCCTTGTCTGGAGTCACAGTGGGACAAAGTTTATGGGTTGCTTGCAGACTCTCTTGTCTCTCTCTAGTAACTTTGAGAAGGAGCTTCTGGGCTTAACTGATGCTTGATTGATCCAGCAGGGAATTTCCTGGGTTCTCAGTTCTGATTTGCGCTTTTAATGGCCAGTCTTATCATTCACAGAGAGATACACTAATACACAAATCACAGTCCCTTTGCTGGGGAACCAGGGACTGGAGCAGGCATGCTAATTGTAATCAGAAGCAGGCCATATAATTACTTTCTCTTCTCTTCAATTTCAGAATCCATGTGGCGTACAAGTTACAATGTCAGGCTTCTTCCTAGCCCACCTAATTTCAAATCCCCAGTTACTTACGAGCCTCATCAAGCCACCTTGGACTGGTCATAATTTCTGGCCTAACCTGCCTCATGTGGTGATAGTGACACCACAAAGGGAAAAAATTTCTGTGGAAGGAAGGCACCGTGAGTGTGATAAATCAAATGTAGAGTACGATTTTAAATAGGCTCTGAACATTTTAATCCCATAAGGGAGAATATTTATAGCTCAGGGTTGATTTGTGGGGTCCTTGGTGCTCTCTGAGCTTGGATGTTTTCTTGCAGACATTTCATGACCCAACTAGGTAATATTATCAGTGCAAGAAGGTTTGCTGTCTTTTATATACAAGTGGCTTGCCGTGTCAGTATTGGTGGAAGTGTTCCTGGTTCCTTGTTTAGGCGGTTGTTTAGTGAATAGGTAGTTTCTTGATTCGAGGTATTGTTTACTGCCTGGTCTTAATCCTACCTGTGCCTTTTCTGCATTCCGCTGGGCAAGACTGGTTGGGTTTATTATTTATTATTTATTTATTAAAGATTTAGAACTGACCCAATTTCTATACAGATTGGGCATTTGGGTTTTTCATATTGGCCAACTGATGTTTACGAGATGCCAAGTCCATGGGTTTAAATGAAAGTTGATTTAAAACGATCAGTTGAAAAAAAAATAATGCATGATCTAAGCTGGAGAACATATGGTCCTTTATTGCAGTCCGTCCTCGACTTATGTTCAAAGTTACAACGGCACTAAAAAAAGCGACATGACCATTTTTCACACTTATGACCATTGCAGCATCCCTGTGATCACATGATCAGAATTCAGACACTTAGCAACTGCTTCATATTTATGACGGTTGCAGTGTCCCAGGGTCATGTGATCCTCATTTGCGACCTTTTGGCAAGCAAAGTCAAGAGGGAAGCCAGATTCACATAGCAACCATGTTACTGACTTAACAACTGCAGTGATTCAGTTAACAACTGTGGCAAGAAGTAAAATGGGGCAAAACTCACTTAACAACAGAAATTTCAGGCTCAATTGTGGTCATAAGTCAAGGACTACCTGCATTGTACTCTAGCCATAATCTTCAGCAGAAGTTTGCCTACTAAAGATTATGGCTACAATAGGAAGCAAGGACTGAAGTCCTAGCAGATCCCAATAAAAGTATAATTCCCTTCTCTTCTGCACAGTGAGAGCGTATCTGAGAGTCTGGATTTCTTTCTCTGTGTCTATATGTTATTTTCCCCCGAGGCTCCTTTGTGAAGTTTCCGAGCGATGGCTTTTTCTGCCCCTCGCTGAGTATGTGAATAGACTTATTGCTACCACTTTCATAACACTGAAAATGGAGGTCTGTCACCCAGGAACAAAGAAAAATGATCCTGAAAATATTCTAACCGTAAAATGGCAGACTTGTGTTTTAAAGGTACAGTTTGTGAGAGACGCAACTGTCGGTGGTTTTTAGGTATAACTGGCTCCCATCTTTGAGAGATAGATAGATAGATAGATAGATAGATAGATAGATAGATAGATAGATAGACAGACAGATTATAAATAGATAGATAGATAGATAGATAGATAGATAGATAGATAGATAGATAGGATAGATAAATAGATAGATGATAGATAGATAGATAGATAGATAGATAGATAGATAGATAGATAGACAGAGAGAGAGATGATAGATGATAGATGATAGATGATAGATGATAGATAGATGATAGATAGATAGATAGATATAGATAGATGATTGATTGATAGATGATAGATAGAATAGAATAGAATAGAATAGAATAGAATAGAATAGAATAGAATAGAATAGAATAGAATAGAATTTTTTATTGGCCAAGTGTGATTGGACATACACAAGGAATTTGTCTTGGTGCATACGCTCTCAGTGTACATAAAAGAAAAGATACATTCATCAAGAATCATAAGGTACAACACTTAATGATAGTCATAGGGTATAAATAAGCAATCAGGAAATAATATAAATCATAACGATACAAGCAACAATGTTACAGTCATACAGTCATAAGGGGAGCAGATGGGTGATGGGAACGATGAGAAGGTTAATAGTAGTGCAGATTCAGTAAATAGTTTGACAGTGTTGAGGGAATTATTTGTTTAGAAGAGTGATGGCGTTTGGGAAAAAGCTGTTCTTGTGTCTAGTTGTTCTGGTGATACATGATAGATGATAGATAGATAAATAGATAAATAGATAGGTAGGTAGGTAGGTAGGTAGGTAGGTAGGTAGGTAGGACAGACAGACAGACAGACAGACAGACAGACAGACAGACAGACAGACAGAACTGGTAAAATTATGTGAAACCCACCTCTGCCTTCAACCCCATCAGGATCGAACTCCAGGCTGTGGGCAGAGTTTGCCTATAATACTGCACTTTAACCACTGCGCCACCAGTGTATCAAGTACAGTATATGTACATCACCTTGATTTAACCCCAAATAAAGATGAAATAAATACCTTTGCGCAGCATGGTAAACTAAGCCACCAAAATGTAGAACTTAAAAATCTTAGTAGGTTGCATGAATGTAGTTTCGGCATCTTTTAACTACTTCTAGCTGAGCATATTATTTGAACATAGCCATTCTGTATTTCCACCTTTCCATGATATCAGCTGCCTCCAGTATAGAAGAGAGAGGGGCATGGAAAAAGCAATTATCATAGAATCTAGAAATCTATTCAATTTAAAGAAAGGGGAACGAAATTTGCAGATTGTTGGTGTTAGTCATGCAGTTGTGAAAAATGTCCTTTTTTCCTGAGGAACAAACTCCGATTGGCAGAGAAGAGAAATCTTGGAACAAGTTAAAGAACGGGGCACATTTGACTTAAAGAATCGAACTTCTAAACAAATGCCCTTCCCTCTCTTACTATACAAATGAACGCAGCCCTAATTATTATTATTTTTTTCATTTTCCATCTTTTTACCACATGTAAGGTGGGGATGAACCCAAACAAAAAGAGTGAAACAGGCGGGAAGCTGTAGCTCGCATTTACCTCATGAAAATGATGAATGCATGGACGCTTGTTATCTCCCCCAATTTTTAAAAAATGTTATTTTATTTATTTATTAAGAAAATGTATACGGTGGCCCAACTCACAGTGATTCTAGACAGCTTGCAGAAATAAAACCCCAATACAAAACCTAATAAATGCCCATTCCTCTGGTCACAACAATCAAACCAACCACTTGATGGGCTCCATATCACCCTGAGGTCTTTAGGTCTTTCCAAACTGTCAAAATGGGGGGCAATATTTTCTTCAGGGAAGATGTTCCACAGGGAGGGAGCCACCACAGAGAAGGCCTTTCTCCATGGGCCCATTAGATCAGGGGGCTCCAACCTTGACAACTTTTAAAACTTATGGACTTCAGCTCCCAGAATTCCCCATCCTGCATGGCTGGCTGAGGAATTCTGGGAGTTGAAGTCCACAAGTCTTACAGTTGCCAAGGGTTGGAGATCCCAGCACTAGATGATGCCTTATAAATGTTCACAGCTGTGCAAAGCTATAGGTCCGTGATGGCGAACCTATGGCAGGCGTGCCCGAAGTGGCATGTGGAGCCATGTCGCCTGGCATGCTCGGTGTCGCCCATTCCTCTTCTGGATTTCTGGTGCGCATGTGCATGTGACGTTCAACTGGTCTTTTTTGCATGCAGCAGGCCAGAAACTAAAAGAGCTGGTCTTCCATTTTCCTGTGTGAGCATGCGCCAGAAACCCGGAAGAGTAGCTGGTTGAAACCGGAAGTTCAGTAGCTGAAACCGGAAGTTCATTTTCAGCCCAGACGCACGCGCGCCCTGACACACGCGTGCTCCCTTTTTGGCACCATGCCGAAAAGGTTCGCCATCACTGCTATAGGTTAAAGTCAACAGCATTTCCTGAAATGATCCTGTCCACCTTGCTAAGAAGGAAAGTTGTACTTGAAGATGTTCTAAATTATTTCCTAAACAATCAAAGGAAATCCTGAGTCAATACAAGTAGTCCTCGACTTACAACTACAAGTGGGCCCAAGATTTCTGTCGCTAAGCGAGATGGTTGCTAAGCGAGTTTTGCCCCATTTTACGACCTTCCTTGCTACACTTGTTAAGTGAATCACTGCAGTTGTTCAGTTAGTAACACAGTTGTAAAGTGAATCTGGCTTTCCCCATTGACTTTTCTTGTCAGATCGCAAAAGAGGACCACATGACCAGGACACACTCCAACCATCATAAATATGAACCGGTAGTCAAGAGTTTAGATCATGTGACCATGGAGAGGCTTCAACGGTCATAAGTGTGAAGAACGATCATAAGTCACTTTTTTTCAGTGCTGTTGTAACTTTGAACAATCACTAAATTGCTTAACGCATTGTAAGCCGCCCTGAGTCTCTGGAGAAGGGCGGCATATAAATCGAACCAATAAATAAATAAATAAATAAATAAATAAATAAATTAAATAAGTAAATAAATAAATTAAATAAATAAATAAATAAATAAATAAATAAATAAATAAATAAATAAATAAATAATAAATGAACGAGGACTACCTGTAGTTGATAAGGCCCATTGGAGAGGGCGACAGTTCCCCATGGAGACAGGTGAGGTAGCATCTCTTCCACCCCATTTTGTCACTCGTAACCCTTGTATCTGTGATGTTTCCATATAGAAACCTACCCGTGAGCTGAATTTTGAGAGGAACCTATCGTTCCTAGAATAAGGAAAAATTGCTACCGTTTCAGGTGATTTTCCCCGAAAGGATTCCCTGGAGATTAAAAAGGCTTGTCATGATAAAATATCATACCACTACATAAGATCAATTTTAGAGGTTGTGAGTAAAAGGGAGTGCGATGAGGGGTGGGGGTGGGGGGTGGAATGGGGATTAGCCACAGAAAAGGAACGATGAGTAAACATTGAGAAGCCCCAGAAAAAAGCAACACAGAAGCAGTGGCAAAGCAATATTGTGTGGTGAGAAATGCGGAGGGTCAGATGTAAGACAAAATCACAAGCACAAAGGAATTTTATATTCAAATATTTAAGCATTCTTGAAAGGCTGCTTGGAGCCGAAATTCCTTTTTTTCTGCTCCCCATGTAGAAATGACTTTAACACTCAGCTAGATGCTAATGCGAAGTGACTCAAGCTATTCCTCGCAAGCATAGCTAAATTGCTGTTATTTGTTAAGCGCATTGCATTCAGCGGTGGATGGAGCAGTTGGTTGTATTCAAAAAGCATCTGTACTTCTCCCCTCTCTCTCTCTCTCTCTCCGTTCCCGTTGATTTTTATTATTATTTTTTTAATCCTCCAAAGCGGAGACCAGTCTACCTATCTGTCCTTTGCTTTGTCCCGTCTTACTCCTTCCCTCCCTCCCCCTCCTCCTCCTCCTCCTCCTCCCTCATGCTACTTGGGAATTGTCAAGTGACAACTGGCCAAATCTTTTTGGACAGGGAGCCTTCATCCTGAGTTCTCCGTGCTGGCAAAAAAAAACACCAAAAAACGGAACCTTGTGCCTGGGAACAGGGGAGCCCATTAAAAGGGCTTTGATGCTATGAAAATTCATCTTCGTGAGGCAGGCCAGGCCCCTAAGCAGCCTGCTGTTTAGCTGTGGTTACAGATCAGTCATTCACTTCGCAGGGCAATAATTGTGCTGACGGCTTGTATAGCAGGGGAAGTACATAAAATAATCCAGGGCCCTCCGCTGTGGCACGGCGAGTTAATCTTCTTTAATACAGATCAGCTGTTGTTCTAACACATGACTTTGTGTTGGCCCCGGTGACTCGGTTTTCAGCCTTTTTGATTAAGTAACAGGAGCTACGGCCCTCATCTGTGTTCACTTTAGCCTCTCGTTCTTTGATTGGCAAGGCCCCAGCGCCTCTGCGCCTTCCTTCCATTCCTTCCCCTCCACGGGGAGACGGCTAGCGAGCTCTCTTTTCTGGCAGGAGAGAAGAAAAGCTGAGAGGCAGCTTTCCCCCCCTCCCCTCCTAACAAAAATGCTGAGGGAGCTGGATGGGATAGGATAGAAAAAGAATAGAATAGAATAGAATAGAATAGAATAGAATAGAATAGAATAGAATAGAATAGAATAGAATAGAATAGAATAGAATAGAATAGAATAGAATAGAATAACAGAGTTGGAAGGGACCTTGGAGGTCTTCTAGTCTAACTCCTTGCTTAGGCAGGAAACCCTACACCACTTCAGACAAATGGTTATCCAACATCATCTTAAACACTTCCAGTGTTGGAGCAGTCACAACTTCTGGAGGCAAGTCGTTCCATTGATTAATTGTTCTAACTGTCAGGAAATTTCTCCTTAGTTCTAAGTTGCTTCTCTCCTTGATTAGTTTCCACCCATTGCTTCTAGAATAGAATATGCGTAGAGTAGAGTAGAGTAGAGTAGAGTAGAGTAGAGTAGAGTAGAGTAGAGTAGAATAGAATAGAATAGAATAGAATAGAATAGAATAGAATAGAATAGAATAGAATAGAATAGGAAATGAAGAGAAGAGGAGAGGAGAGAAGAGAAGAAAAGAGAAGAAAAGAGCTTTATTGGCCAGGTGTGATTAGATACACAAGGAATTTGTTTCCAGTGTATAAGTTCTACATGCAAAACAACAAAGTAATCATAATCGTGTATCAAAGTAATAATAATCAGAATAATGATACCAATAAGACAGCGTAGTGGAACAAATGAGAAGGATAAATGTAATACAGCCATACTACATGGGTAAATATACTTAGATGTAAGACGGTATTGAGGGAATTAGGTGTTCAACTAATATAGAGATTCTCAATTATCCAGGTCATAGTTGTCCCAAAGGTATTTTTCAAAAGACAACAGGACTTTCTTGGTTTTTCTCCTTGAAAATGTTTTGCTTCTCATCCAGAATTTGAGAAGCTTCTTGGGTGAAAAGCTAAATGTTTTCAAGGAAATAAAAACCAAGAAAGTCCAATTGCCTTTTGAAAAGCATCTTTGGGACATCTGAATAGTTTATTTGGCCAAGTGTAATTAGATACACAAGGAATTTGTCTCTGGGACAGAAACACTCAGTGTGCTCTCAAAGCAACAGCGAGAATAATAACTCTTGCTTTGTGATCTACTACAGGCAGTCCTCGATTACAACCACAGTTGCTAAGCAAGGCAGTTGTTAAGTGTTTCACACCCCATTTTGCGACCTTTTTGCCATGGTTGTTAAGTGAATCAGTTTGTTTAAGCGAATCATGTGGTTGCTTGTGAGAAGGTCTCAAGCGGCAATCACATGAACCCTGGGACAATTGAACTGTCATAAATACATGCCAGTTGCTAAGTGTCAGTATTTTGATCACATGACCATGGAGATGTAGTAACAGTCATAAGCATGAGAACCAATCGCTTTTTCCAGTGCTGTTGTAATTTGGAACAGTCACTAAATGAATGATTGTAAGTTGAGGACTACCTGTACACTGGGGAAGAAACATCCAAGGATTCTGGAGTTAAGATCTGCAAAGCATGTCAGGAACGAGCAGGAGACTTATACATTTAGTTGGACGCATAAATGGACGATCCAGTGGAGATGTGGAGCCTTTGTCATCTGTTTGACACAATAAAGAGCTCCAAAAGACCATTTTCATGCCATTTCCCTTAAAAATGCTCATCTCTGGCTTCAGTACATTCTCAGTCACCAGCTTGGTGGAACTGACAATGCAGAGTTCTGAGGAGAAGGCAGGCAAAAAAACCCTCAGGGGGATATCTTGGTCTTCAGCCTTGGTTCCTCTCAGAAAACAATGGCCCAGTTGGCTCCATGAATTAGGGTAGAAGAAAGAAAAAAAGAGTGTCATGAGGAGACACGGTCCCCAAAAGATGACTCTTGGTGCCTGCAAAGAAGGCGGCATCCCTCTCCTTCATATTTCATGGTCAGTTTTGAGTCACAGAGGACCTCCCAAATCGTAGAAGCTTGCGAGATGATCTCCTAGTGCAGGGATGGGCAAATGTGGCCCTTTTACAACCTGTGGACTTCGACTCCCAGAATTCCTGAGACAGCCAATCCCAGTTGTAATGTATGGCTGTGAGATGGAGCATAAGGAATGTTGAGCACCGAAGAACTGATGCTTTCAAATTGTGGTATTGGGGAAGACTGTTGAGAGTCCCTTTGACTTCAAGGAGATCAAATCAGTCAATCCTGAAGGAATTCAACCAGAGGTGGGTTTCAGCAGGTTCTGACCAGTTCTCGAGAACCAGTAGCGGAAATTTTGAGTAGTTCGGAGAACCGGTAGTAAAAATTGTGACTGGCCTCGCCCCCATCTATTCTCTGCCTCCCAAGTCCCAGCTGATCGGGAAGAAATGGAGATTTTACAGTATCCTTCCCCTGCCACGCCCACCAAGCCACACCCACACAACCGGTAATAAAAATTTTTGAAACCCACCACTGAATTCAACCCTGACTGTTCTTTGGAAGGACAGATCCTGAAGCTGCAGCTAAAATACTTTGGCCATCAAAGGAGAAGAGAAGACTTATTGGAAAAGACCATGATATTGGGAAACATTGAAGGCAAAAGGAGAAGGGCAGAGGGTGTCATCGATACAATGAACGTGAATTTGGGCAAACTCCAGGAGATAGTGGAGGACAGGAGAGCCTTGCTTGCTTGGGGTCATGAACAGTTAGACACAACTTAGTGACTTAACAACAAGCAGAACAGCAGAAGGGATGAAAATGAAAGAAAGTCTCCTAAAGCCCCAGAGAAGCTTCCAAAGCAGCAGCTGGATAGCATCAGCATTCTCCTGAAGACATATTTAACTCAATGTAGGTAAGGGACAGGTTGAAGGTCTATCCAGTTTGGTAAACAAGCCCCCCACAAGGGTCAGCACTGCACCAGAGGGCTTCCAGCAACCTCAAACCGGTGCCTTACTTCTGGCTCCGTTGGAATCAACCATAGTGGTGCCATTTTTATCTTACGTAAAAAAAAAAAATATGGTGAGGTCATCTGGTAACAATTGTGGAGTGGTACGGTGGCCTAGAGGGGGAGCTCTCCCCTCACAATCAGGAGGCTGCGAGTTTGATCCAACGTAGAGGCAGATACTTCTCTCTCTGGGCACACTGTTGTGATCTAGGCTTCCTGAGTCATTAAAATACACAAGTAGTCCCAAAAACCTCTTTTATTGTAACAGCGGTGAATTACGTTCATTCACAGCTGACTCCCAATTAGTTGCAAAAAATCCTTCGGGAGGAGTCCTTCGGGATAATCACCAACCTTTATCTCCCTTGACATGCTGCCAAAGACCTACTTGGCAAAGCCACACGGAGTCCAGAATCAAACAGAGATGCCGACTGGGAACAGAATTAACAACGTTGCTTTCCTGCAAAGGGCCCACGTGCCTTTGCTCCTCTTTTAAGCCCTATGGGAGGGGCCAATCATCTCCAGGCCTTACTCCCGAGTTGTCCCTTCAGCTTTAACTGTTCTTGCCTTCTGGCAGCTCTGCGCATGCGCGCACTAGGAACAGGCTCCTCCTGTTCCTCTGCCTCTCTGATGTCCGACTCTTTGTTTTCTGATGGTCTTAGGCGACCCCTGTGAAAGGGTCATTCGATCCCCAAAGGGAGTCTGTACATCGCTCCCAGATAGCCCTGGCTCCATCTCTGCCTCCGACGCAGAGCCCTTGTCCGAGCCTTCCCCAGACTCCAGGACTGGCCCATGTTCCTCCCCAGTCTCCTCACTATCCAACTCCGCTGCCAGCTCCGCAGGCTACTGGCAGATCACAACACACACTGAAAATATATCTGACGAACAAAACACCGTGTTGGCGACAGGAAGGGCATCTGGCCATGAAAACACTCTGCTAGCTCCATTCAGTTGCCCAGACTCCACCCCGCAAGGAATTATAGGGTCATTAAAAGATGATGATGATGATCTGATAAGAATTGTGTGATCAGCCCTAAAAACATCAATCCGTTGCCAAAAAATGAAATGGAGAATTATGCTTAGCTTTATTGAACTGGTTCCTTGTGATCATTTGCTGGAGAAAGGGAAGTCTTGTCATTTTATATACACATGCATAATTAACAGTTTGGACTGAAATGTATTTTAATTGAGAAAACATAAGACATTAAAAAATATCTCTCTACTTTTCTTGGAAGAGTTTCAGCCCAAGCGAGAAACATGTGAATGACTTGTGTTTTTCTGGTTTCTTGGTAACCTGGGGACACGGTTGTAGTTATAATTGTCACCTCCGATTAATTATAATTTGAGACTTGCTGTATCTAAACAAAAGTAACTTTTTTAAAGAAAAATCAGTCTGCCTCAAATAGTGCCCGTTAACACCCAGAGGAAATACAGCTTGGACATGTTACAAATATGTTGCTTTACCCTTTCTAAAGCTGCAAATATCTATTTTTCCATAATGCCTGATGAAGACGGCTCTACAGATCAAGCAATTTGCATGTTTAAAAATGTTTTTTTTTTTAAAATCCACATTAGGAAACTGCATTCTGTGTCTTTCCTTTCTTACTTCAGTGCGTGTAGCTTTACTAATTGGGGGGGGGGTGTTTCCCTAAGGCTGCGCTTCCTAACAGCTAAAATCAGATTAGGCATCACATAGATTATTCTTAGATTATTTCATTATTTAATGAAAAAAATATAGAGGCTTCTTTTACTTTAATTTCTTTTTTCAGCCATTCTTCAGGTCACCAACATGGACTAGTAGCTAGAATAGACAAATAAAGGCACAGCTAGGATTTTTGCACTGCTAAATTCTGAATTCTGTTTATTCTGTTTATTCTTTATGATGATTGCCATGCTGGATTTTTGAATCAGTACAGGTAGTCCTCGATTTACAACAGTTTGTTTAGTCACCGTTCAAAGTTACAGCGGCACTGAAAAAAGTGACTTACGACCAGGGGTGGGATTCAGAAATTTTAGCAACCGGTTCCTTGCCCGGTTGCTGGGTGGGCGTGGCCTACTCAGCCTCCTGCACCATGGGGGGGGGGGCGTTTTCGCCCTCCCCAGACTCAGGAGAAGTGGTGGGTTGCCCCTGGTTCGCACCAGTTCTATAGAACCAGTAGTAAAACCGGTGGGAGGCCCTGCACACCGACCCTGATGTCACCAAAATGCTTCTGCGCACCAAGAGTGTGCAAGTGAGCAAAGCAAGCAAGCATGCACGGCCCCATTGCGAACCAGTAGTAAAGGTAAGTAGAATCCACCCCTGCTCTGGAGGCCTTTTTTGAGCCTCCGGGAGGGCAAAAACTGTCTTCCCTGGGCTCCGGAGGCCCGCCGGAGGATAGAAATAGGCCTGTTTTTGGACTTCCCCAGGCTCTGGAGGCTTTCTTCGAGCCTCCAGGAGGGCGAGAACGGCCTCGCTTGGGGTCCGGATGCTCTCCAGAGGCTGGAAACAATTCAGTTTGGTGATCCAGATTAAAATTAACATCCGGTTCGCCCGAATGGGTCCGAACCGGCTGAATCCCACCTCTACTTACGACAGTTTTTCACACTGGGTTGTAAGTGACAAAATGGGAACCAAACGGGGTGGAAGAGATGCTACCTCACCTGAGTCCATGGGGAACTGTCACCCTCTCCAATGGGCCTCATCAACTACAGGTAGTCCTCGCTCATTTAACGATCGTTCAAAGTTACAACAGCGCTGAAAAAAGTGACTTATGATCGTTTTTCACACTTATGACCTCCATGGTCACGTGATCAAAATTCAGCTGCCTGGCAACTGGCTCATATTTATGATGGTTCCAGTATCCCGGCATCACGTGATCCCATTTTGCGACCTTCTAACAAGCAAAGTCAATGGGGAAGCCAGATTCACTTAACAACCACGTTACTAACTAAACAACCACATTGAGTTGCTGTGGCATGAAAGGTCATAAAAAAACTCACTTAACAAATGTGTCGCTTAGCAACAGAAATTTTGGGCTCAATTGAGGTCAAAAGGATTTGACCTCAATTACCTGTATCTTTCCTTTCGGGAATAGAAGCAGATAAAAATATTCCAGATATTCAAAATATGTTTCTATAAATTCTAAATACTGTCCGAAAAGAAATATGATTGAATTATTTGCCTGTACACTTGTATATTCATAGGCTGAGATGACACAGCAATGCTTTAACCATGGTTTATTGTATAAACTCAGTTGACTGGGTTTATACGTTGTGTTGCCACAAACCATGATTTCTAAAGCATTCACAGACTTCCAAGTTAAAAACCAAAGAAATTACATGATGAATCCAACCAGAATGTCCAGTTTAGCAAGGTAGAGATAATGTTTATTATTTTTTTGTCTCAGAAGGAGTTCATTATTTAAGTTTTTATTCCTCTCCTCCATAGTACGTGGGATTGTAGGCCAGTTTATTTCCATCTCTCCATTAACAGCAACTGGTGAGGTGGAATTAAGTTGTGACAACTTTGCAGGAAGTAATCTTGAATCTTATTAACAGTCTTGCATTCTGCTTTTCACAATCAGTCAAAATGGTATTTCTTCCCTCATAGAAGAAATCCACAGAAGTAGAGACCCTCCCTCATTTACCTATTTCAAATTTGTTCTCTTCTTCTTCTTTTTTTTAATGTGCTTTGCCATTTTCTTAAAAATATCCCTTTTGTAAAATGAATTGTGCCTGTACTTGATAGTGGAAAGTTGAGAATAAAAATCACATTATTGCTAACACTCTCTTGCGAGAGTTGCATTGGCTGCTGATTTGATTCCAGGTGCAATTCAGAGTGCTAGTTGTTACCGTTAAAGGACTACATGACTTAAAGGTTCCCCTCGCACATATGTGCTAGTCGTTCCTGACTCTAGGGGGCGGTGCTCATCGCCGTTTCAAAGCTGAAGAGCCAGCACTGTCCGAAGACGTCTCCCTGGTCATGTGGCCGGCATGACTAAACGCCATAGAATAGAATGGAATGGAATGGAATGGAATGGAATGGATAAGATAGGATAGAATAGGATAGGATAGGATAGGATAGGACAGGACAGGACAGGACAGGACAGGACAGGACAGGACAGGACAGGACAGGACAGGACAGGACAGAATTCTTTATTGGCCAAGTGTGATTGGACACACAAGGAATTTGTCTTGATGCATATGCTCTCAGTGTACATAAAAGAAAAGATACGTTCATCAAGAATCATAAGGTACAACACTTAATGATAGTCATAGGGTACAAATAAGCAATCAAATCATATTAGGAAACAGTCAATATAAATCGTAAGGATACAAGCAACAAAGGTGCACGGAACGCTGTTACCTTCCCACCAAAGGTGGTCCCTATTTTTCTACTTGCATTTTTTACGTCCTTTCGAACTGCTAGGTTGGCAGAAGCTGGGACAAGTAACGGGAGCTCACCCTGTTACGCGGCAGTAGGGATTCAAACCGCTGAACTGCTGAACTTTCGATCGACAAGCTCAGCGTCTTAGACACTGAGCCACCGCGTCCCTATTTACATGACTTAGGACAAGGTTATTTGAAGGAAAATGTTTCCCCAGTTACATCTACCTGATCCACCAGAGTGGGAGGCAGCGAATGTTACAGCTCTGCTCTCTTAAGGAGGTCCATCTAGTGGAACCAAGAAGAGGGCCTTCTCCATGGTGGTTCCCTCTCTGTGGAACATCACCCCTTCAGAAGTAAGACTGGCCCCCAATCTTTCAAAAGGCCCTGAAGAAATGGTTCTGCTGACAGGTCTGGCCACCCCAGAGTGACATGCCAAAACACTGTTATTAATTTTCTTAATAATATATATTCCAATATTGTAAAGAAAATCTGGTCTTATCCGTGGGAGTTTCAGGGGAATAAAATCCAGATTGCCTTTGTTGGAAGAAATATCCATCTGGTTCAGTTCCAAGCCAGGAGAAAGACACTGGAAACATGGAGGCTGATTGGAAAGAGGGTTTAATGGTGAACAGAACCATCAAGCACATTGTCCTGGTGCAGCTGACCACAGGGAGTTGAGGGGGGGTTATACCTTCTCTTGGGCTTTGAACATGAGCTTCCTGTTCCTGAGCAAGAACATGTATTCTATTAGTTGTTGTCAGACTCCCATGGCGCCATGTGGGGTCATGTTTGTCTGAGCTCCCAGGTTTGGTTGAAGCTTGGAGGGTGATGATGTAATGAAAAGGCTTGTGTTCTAAAAGGGTGTTGGGCAATTCCTATTGTATCTTAATGGCTTTGTCCTGGTTTGGATCTTAAGTGAGGGTTAATCCCATCACCACGCTGAAGGTCTTTTGTTTTGTAGATAGGATGGCCCAGTCTTTCTTAATTGGCACCAAATATCAGTGGTGGGTTTCTCCCGGTTCGGCCCGGTTCTCCTGAACCGGTAGCGATGACAATATGAATCAGTTCTGCCCCCGCACGCCCCCCCACCCCCTGCGCCCCCCCACCCCCCCGTGTTATTCTTACCTTTTATTTGGCCCCACCCCCAATCTATTGCTGCCTCCTGAGTCCCAGCTGATGGCTAGAGGGGAAAAAACTGTTTAAACTCTTGCCGGGGCTTCAAAGGGCCGCCCTACAGCTGATCAGTGTTAAAAGAAAACAAATGAGTAGACCAGTGCCTGCAAAAATACATGAGTAGATCAGTGCCTGCAAAAATACATGAGTAGATCAGTGCCTGCAAAAAATAAATGGGTAGATTGGTACAGCTCTGCAAGCAGTTAAAAGCCTGGTAGATCAGTACCTCTGCTAAATCCTAAATAATTGTCACATGACCATCAAGCCACGCCCACAAAATAAGCCACGCCCATAGAACTGGTAGTAAAAAAAATTTAGAACCCACCCCTGCCAAATATCTGCTGGGGGCAGGGAGCTGCTTTCTGCCTTTAAAAATATGTTTCTCCTTTAGGGAAATACAATATTCTGCCTTTTTAAATATTTCCCTAAATATTTCATTCTTCTAGGAGGGGTGACTTCCCTCACCTCCTTGCTTCCTCAGCAACCCTCCTCTTTTCCTTTCCCTTTAAATAGTGTGCTGGGTTTAAAATGACAGTGAGCGATGCTGACTTAATGTAGATGTTTAATAATGTAAAAAAAAGCATTTCAATTCTTGAGATAGTTGCAAATGCCGGGTGGCAGTCCTGTGATAATTTCGCATCTATCATGTTTTGATGCCTCTCCAGCTGCCTGACGGATGGGGATGAGCAGTGCTAACTGTGTAATTTCTCAGAGCACAGGGAATTCAGCCTTGGGAAACAAGCTGAGAGCCCTGGTTTTACAAGAATTTCTGATCTCCAAAGCCTATTGGCCCAGGATATTTTAAAACTCAAATCCCTTCCTAAGATTGCCAGAGGTGGAATACAATATCCCTGGCAAAAAAAAAAAGTGTTAAATTGCTGAATGGATGCTGGTTGCACAATATTTTTCTTGCATGGAACTTACATTTTCTTTAAAGCATTTGCATTCAAGCATTAGATTTGTGCCAAGCAGATGAATTTTCTCTTTCTTTCTTTCTTTCTTTCTTTCTTTCTTTCTTTCTTTCTTTCTTTCTTTCTTTCTTTCTTTCTTTCTTTCTTTCCTTCCTTCCTTCCTTCCTTTCTTTTTCTTTCTTTCCTTCTTCCTTCCTTCCTTTCTTTTTCTTTCTTTCTTTTTTTCTCTCTTTCTCTTTTTCTTTCTATCTCTCTCTCTCTTTCTCTCTTGTTCTCTTTATCTCTCTTTCTTTCTGTGTCTTATTGAATTGCATGGAAGAGCATTTGCTTCCACAGTTTCAGGCAGAAGGAAAGAAAGCGTACCTTGCCACAAGTAAGTGAGGCAAAATCTTCAGACTGAGCAAAGTGTGACATTTTTGCCACCCTTACTTAGAATTATGGCATCACAAATTTGGAAGGAAACACTGAATCCTACAACAAATTAATGCAACTCTGGGAAACGGCTCTCAGCAATGAGATTTCCCATTCAGTGAAAGAAGCTCCACAGTTTCCCCAGATAATTAGTTCTACCCTCTACAGGGGAACAGTTGTTACTGTTAGGAAGTTATACCTTTTAAGAAAAATCAATCAGAAACTGCTTTCGGATTTAGTAATCCTTTAACCCTGTCTTTTATTATTCAATTATCTCTCCAAGTCTTTGGAAGCTTCCTGGTCTTTCCAAACTTCTATTTAAATCCCAAGGGAAGACATCGGAGAGAATTCATCCCATGGGCTTTTCCCAGTAAGAATGCTACTATCTTTGCTAAGTAGGAGTCCTGCCTTTGAGAAAATTGGGGGAGGAGATTGTCTCTTTCCCCTGGAGAACAGCTGAGGAACCCCATTTCTCTGATCACCATGTTGGTGACAAATGTGTAAAGGCCACTTGATGTCTCCCTTTAATTTGGACTCTTCTGCAATAGTGGCGAATATCTGTAGCTCAGGTGTAGGATGAGGGTGAAGGTCAGGGGTGGGTTCTAAATTTTTTTACTACCGGTTCTGTGGGCGGGGCTTATTTTGTGGGTGTGGCTTGGAGGTCATGTGACTAGGTGGGCGTGGCTAGCTGGTCAGTCATTTCTGGAAGGTCCTCGCACTTACAACCAGTCCTCGCACTTACGACCCGACTCATTTGTTTGCTTTTAACACTGATCAGCTGGAGGGCGGCCCTTTGAAGCCCCGCGGCAAGAGTTTAAACGGTTTTTTTCCCTCTAGTCATCAGCTGGGACTCAGGAGGCAGCAATAGATTGGGGGTGGGACCAAATAAAAGGTAAGAATAACGTGGGGGGGGGAGGGCGGGCAGGGAGAACCGGTTCAGTGACGTCATATCATCACCGCTACCGGCTCGGCCGAACCGGACCCAACCGGGAGGAACCCACCACTGGTGAAGGTCCATTCTCCGAGCTTGTGGGTTGGTTTCTAAGCGTTTCATTACCAGGCTAGGAAAAATCTTCAGCAGAGTTTAGGGGATGTCACTGTTCTTCTGTTTATAAGGATTTCAGGTGTGGGTATGTCAAGTGATGGATCATCAGTGACTCTTGTGATGGGTTTTGTGATAAGGAGATTACATCAGGTCGTAATTACATGGGGGGGGGGTTTGAACTGCTGGTGGGGGGGTTGCATGGGCTGGTTGTGGGTCGGTGCCATCTCTGGTTGGCTGTGCGGTTGATTTGGATTCTGAGAGGTTCATAGGCTGTAGGTCAATGTGTCTGTTGATGGACGTTAAGGATATTGTTGTTGTGTTACCAACCAGCAGAGTGTAGAGCACAGAGAAACGTTGCTGAGAGCAATGAATAAGAGATGTGCAAACTGGTTTATCAAAAGTTTACTTTATAGTGAAAAAACAATATCATATTCTTTAAATCAATCCAAGTCTTTGCCAGTTAAATCAGTCCAGTGATACAAAATCTTCTTACCACACAAACAGTAGTTGGTTAGAATAACAAACTCACTCTGGTTCACAAACCACGATGGTAGCAGATCCATCCAACGATGATAGCACAATGATAGCAACTCCACACACTATGGTAGCTTATCATCAACTGAATACTTTACAGTACCTTTCTTAAATACATTTACAACCAGTGATTATCTAATTACAGCATGACTCAGCATTACAATGAATCAGCAGGAAAACTTTAAAGTCACATAATACATATCCATATTAAAGTTACAGAACACATATATTGCCTGGACAACTTGTTAGGCTCAAACCATATCCTAACAATGGAAATGCTTGTGGGGTGCCAGGCTTCTATGAACTCACAAGCGTGACGGGGGGCAGCGTGGCTGATGATTTTTGTGTTGCTCCAATCGAACTGGTGCCATTTGGTGTCGGTGCGGGTAGAGGTTAAGGATTTGGGATCGTGGCGTTTGACTGCCAGCCGGTGTTCGTGGAGCCTGGATAGTTCTCCTGATCACTCCATCAACAGTGGGGTTCTGTTTGATTTTATTATCAGAATAATAACAGAATACCAGAGTTGGAAGGGACTTTAGAGGTCTTCCAGTCCAACTCCCTGTTCATTCCAGACAAGTGGCTTTCCAGTCTCTTCTTAAAAGCCTCCAGTGATGGAGCTCCCACAACTTCTGAAGGCGAATCATTCCTCTGGTTAATTGTTCTCACTGTTAGGAAGTTTCTCCTTCGTTCTAGGTTGCTTTTTCTCTTTGATTAGTTTCCATCCATTGTTTCTTGTCCCGTCTTCAGATGCTTTGTCTTTCTCGCTTACCTCCAGATTTCATTCTTAAAGAGTTGTCTCTTTAGCCCCATGCTCCCGAGTTGTGATTTTTTTTTCTCCCCTGCCTAAAGGAATTGGTGCTATTCTTATTAATGTCCCTTAAGCTTTCTTCAAAATCCTTCCTGGTGTTTTTTCCCCCAAGAATAGAACATTCCTCTTTGCCTTCTAAACTTTTTTTGGGGGGGCGGAGGAGAAACTTTTGGTGATCCACCCACGGGAATGTCTTCCCGCCCTGAGATTTTTGTGTTGGCACATCATATCTGAACTGGCAGTGGGATCTGCAGTGGGGTAGAGAAGATAGTGGGCAAAGAGTATGATCTGCTTTACGTTCGTGCTATCAATGGTGGCAGACAGCTTGTAACAACAACACGTCAACAGGAAGGTTGAATATTATATCATCACCCATCCATCACGTTGAATGTCAACTCTTCAGCATGTCCAATCAGCAGCTTTTGTGGCTTTGTTAACATGAAAGGAGTAGTTTATTTGAAGAGCTGCTGTATGGTTTTGATCTTCCCTCGTCTTTCATTGTGTTGTAGCTTGTTCCCTTAAAAAAAAAAAAAGGAAGAAGAAAAAGAAAAAGAAAAAGAAAGAAAGGGTGGGGGGTAGACAAAATGAAAATAGATGTCAAGTTGATACAGTACCAAGATCGAGGCTTTGTTTTTTTTCCATCAGCTCTAAACATTTTGATTTGTTTTGAGCTTAAATCTTACTCCCTTTTGTGCTGCTTTTTTTGGGTTTTTATTTTTTTTTCCTTTATGCCATTTGGTTTTTAGCATTTGTGCATATTTACGACCTCTGCGTTTGATGGCTACATGCCTTGTTTTCACAGATGGTCAGTGGAAGGTTTCCCCCCCCCACTCCTATTCACTGTAGCTTGCATTTTGATTTTGCTATATTTGTCACACTGCCACTGCTCACAGCTAGTAAGTGCCCACGCGCATGGTAGGGACTGAGGATTTGAATATATATATATATATATTCTTTTCTTGCATAAAGCAAACTTTTTAAAAAGAAAAACGGAGGGGTTCTCAGAATCTATATTGGCACACTTCTCTGCTTGTTTATTTAGCCTCTCCCATCCCTGGGGCGCTAATAACACTTTTTAAAAACAATAATAAAAAAATCAGAGAAGGCAAATACATAGAAGAAATTGATAGAGAAGCAGAAGGAAGGGAACCAGTTCTTTCCTTCCAACATCGGAGGCATTTTTAGAGGGGACCAAAAAAAAAAAAAAAGACGTCACAGTGGCTGCATAAAACTCCCTGCTGATTCAGATATCTTTATCCAGAATTAATGGAACATCTGAATGGCCTTGGCATTTTGAAAACCTAAAAAAAAAAAAACCCCGACCATCGGCATGGGTTTACTGGAATTAAAACAGTTGTACAAGTGCCTCCAGTGGAAAACTCACAAGTTACAATGAACAAAGTTTATTTATTTATTAGTCATATTTCTATGCCGGCCACTCTCTGAGGACTCTGGGCGGCTTACACCAAAGACAGTATACTAAATAACATATTGCCCCCAACAATCTGGGTCCTCATTTTACCCACCTCGGAAGGATGGAAGGCTGAGTCAACCTTGAGCCGGTGAGATTTGATCCGCTGATCTGCTGAACTAGCAGTCAGCTGAAGTAGCTGCAGTACTGCACTCTAACCACTACGCCGCCTCGGTTCATTGCACTTAAATTGGGAGCAACTACTCTCACCGATTATAGATAGTCCTCACTATCGAGGACTGTCAACTCTGTCACTAAGTGATGCGCTCACTAAGCAAAACATGTGACCATAATGAACTTACACCACCCCTTTCCATTTGGTCATTAAGTGAGTCACCATGAGTTGTTAAGCGAGACGCCACTGTAACTTGCAATTATATTGCCACTTTCTCTGCTGACTCTTCTTCTTCGAAACCAATTGTGAATTGTGCAATGGCAACCAACACTGTGCAGGTTTTTAAGAAGAGATTGAACAAGCTATTTGTTTGAAATGATAATAGGGTTTTCTACCTGAGCAGGAGGTTGGACTAGAGGACCTCCAAGGTCCCTTCAAACTCTGTTATTCTGTAACACATTTAGGTGATTTCTTCGCAGAGGTTGATCTGTTTCTTACGGGGGTTGGCATGGATAACATTTGTAATAGTGCCATAAAATACCAAGAGCCTTGGTAGTACAGGGGTTTAAGGCACCCTGTTATTAAGCTGGTTATTAAGACCAGCTGCCTGCAATTACTGCAGGGTTCGAATCTCGCCAAGGCTCAAGGTTGACTCAGCCTTCCATCCTTTCTAAGGTAGGTAAATTGAGGACCCAGTTTGTGGGGGCAATAAGCTGACTTTGTATAAATATACCAAAGGATGAAGGCTATTGCTGAGCACATTGTAAGCCGCCCTGAGTCTTCGGAGAAGGGCGGCATATAAATCAAATTAAAAAAAAAAAAAACATTCACCCTACCACAGAACGTTTAACCTTGACCTTCTGCCCTCTGGCTAAACAGTTATTAATGGGGGTTTTTTTGTTTGTATTTTTTAGGGTGTCACTGATTTTCCTCCCTCTTGATCTGCGTCTTCCTGCCTGCAAAGCAGTGTCATTCCATTCTCCCCTCTTCTTGTTATGCCATCCAGGGCAATAGATTAGAAACTGGTAGAGTGAAAGGAGGGTTTGGCATCCCTTTCGCAAGCTGTCAGTCTGTCGCCTTGTGCCATCAGTTGGAAAGAGTTGAATGGCAGGCGACATCTAGCAATCCTTGTTCAGAAACGTGCCAGGGGTAGGAGGGGTGATTAAGATTCCCAAAAAATTCCTCTGCTTTTCTGGATTCTAGAATGGTGTATTTCAAAGATGTGTTGCATTCAGACCGATCGATCAATCGATCGATCGATCTATTTATTTATTTATTTATTTATTTATTTATTTATTTATTTATTTATTTATTGCAAATCAACAGCGAATCACACCTTGGACTGCCTTAAGGGTGTATCAGACTTCGCCCACTAAGCCATGTGATGTAGCGCTGAATCAGGACAGAGAACATGGTAGCGTCTACTCTCAACTGAAGATGCAGCAACAGTATTTAAATTTCAGAATACCTTCCCGTCTTCTTTTTATATGAAACCGTTATTTGTTCAAGGGTTTATGACAGTGGTGAAATCCAATTTTTTTTACTACCGGTTCTGTAGGCGTGAGTGTAGCAGGGGTAGGATACTGCAAAATCTCCATTCTCACCCCGCTCCAGGGGAAGGATACTGCAAAATCTCCATTCCCACCCCACTCTGGGGCCAGCCAGAGGTGGTATTTGCCGGTTCTCCGAACTACTCAGAATTTCCACTACCGGTTCTCCAGAACCTGCTGGATTTCACCCCTGGTTTATGCTGTGGGTGCAAACAAGTGAAATCAAGAGCTGTAGTATATAGATATCATTAAGGGGCCCTTCCGGCTTTCAGATTCAGATGGTATGATGCTAATATTCTCTGTCGGTTTTGGAGAACTTCTTCTGCCAATCTTCCATGCTGGATGCCCTCCAAATGTGTTGAGACTACAACTCCCAATGTTCTCAGCTAGCAAGACCAAACCGTTAGCATCTCAGTCTCCAGCGTAGGGGGCCAATAACAGAATAACAGCGTTGGGAGGGACCTTGGAGGTCTTCTAGTCCAACCCTCTGCTCAAACAGGAAACCCTATACCTTTTCAGACAAATGGTTATCCAACATCTTCTTAAAAACTTCCAGTGTTGGAGCATTCACAACTTCTGGAGGCAAGTTGTTCCACTGATTAATTGCTCTAACTCACGGGAAATTTCTCCTTAGTTCTAGGTTGGTTCTCTCCTTGATTAGTTTCCATCCCATTAACTTCTTGTCCTATCTTTAGGTCCTTTGGAGAATAGGTTGACCCTCTCTTCTTTGTGGCAGCCCCTTTGATTTTGGAACACTGCTATCATGTCTCCCCTAGTCCTTCTTTTCATTAAACTGTACATACCCAATTCCTGTGACCATTCCATGTTATGTTTTGACTTCCAGACCCCTAATAATCTTTGTTGCTCTTCTCTGCACTCTTTCTAGAGTCTCCACATCTTTTTTATATTCCAACAACCATACCTGGATTCAGTATTCCAAGTGTGCTCTTACCAAGGCGTTATAAAGTGATATTAACAGTTCATGTGATCTTGGTATTATCCCTCTGTTAATGCAGCCTAGGACTGCGTTGGCTTTTTTGTCGTTGATGTGAACATGTACAACTTTCGCTCTGGAAGGGTTAAAAAAAAAAAAACCTTCTGCATAACCAGATAATCTTCTGCATAATCAGTCCAAAACCAGGAACTACTGTAGCCGACTTCCAGCTGCAGCTTGTGAGTAAACTACTCAGGATTTCACGTGCTCCTGTTGTACGGCGTTTGTTAATGCTTTCTGCATCAACAGGAAGTCTCGCAAGTAGTTACAGGTGTCTTTGTTTGTAAGCCACCAAGGCATCAAAAGAATGTCATGTACATAAGGAGCGAATAATTCCTGCCTTTTTTTATTATTATTATTATCTCTTTTATTCATTAAACATGAAACTCAGTTAACTGAACATTTAAAAATGTGTCACAAATAGCATTGACTGGTGCTAACAGTTGATACGGTTTTCTGCCAGTGTCCTAAGTATTAACCAAGTATCTTCTTAAAGTAACTTCTGCGCTGTTCCAAGTAGCGCAGTTTTTTGCAGTTCCGCTGGTGTTATTGCAGGAAGCTGCAATTTCTTGATGTGTTTTGTAAAATTCTTGGACATGGTGCCAAGTGCCCCAATCAGTGGTGGGTTGCTCCCGATCCGCACCGATTCTATAGAACCGGTAGTAAAACCGGTGGGAGGCTCCGCCCACCGACCCCGACGTCATCAAAATGCTTCTGCACATGCACAGAAGAGCGCGTGTGCACACGAGCAAAGCAAGCATGTGCGCGCGAACCCACCCCTGGCCCTGATGACAATGGCTTTCACCGTTACATGTTTCATCCATAACCGTGTAGTTTCGATGGCCAGGTCGCGATATTTTGTGATTTTTTTCCAGTTCTTTTTTTTTCGACTCTGGCATCTCCTGGTACAGTGATATCAATAAACTGTACGCTTCGGCCTTCAACAACCGTGATATCTGGTGTGTTGTGTTCCAAATGATGATCCGCCTGTATTCAAAAGTCCCACAAGATCTTCACTGTCTCATTTTCAGTAACTTTTTCCACTTTGTGCTCCCATGACTTTTCGGATACAGGTATGTCGTATTTTTTACATAATGATCAGTGGACTAATTTAGCAACTCGATCATATCTAGCTTTGTAATCAGTCTGTGCGATTTTGCTGCACTCATATTATTATTATTATTATTATTGTTGTTGTTGTTATTGTTGTTATTGTTATTTTTATTATCATCATCATTATCATTATTATTATTATTATTGGTTAATCTTTAGTGAGATTCACAGCCTTTGAGGCTGGTTAATAGCTCAGCAGCTCGAGTCCTAACCAAGGACCTAGGAACTGTTAAGGTATCGTCGGAGGATGTAAGCTGTTCCGAGTAAGGTGGTTTTTTGTAGAGTCAAAATGTTCAAATCCGGCAAATTTAGAATTTCTAAATAGCGGGGTAGCCCTTTGGGGATTGCTCCAAGGGCTCCAATTACAATCGGGACAACACACAATTTCTTTTTCCACAGTCGCTCAACTTCAATTTGTAAGTCCCGGTACTTTGTAATTTTTTCTTGCTGCTTATCTTCAATCCGTGCATCACCAGGTATTGCAATGTCAATGAACCATACTTTTTTCTTTTCAACTATTGTTATGTCAGGTATGTTGTGGACCAAGTGCCTGTAGTCTGAATCCTAAAGTCCCACAAGATCTTGAGTTTCTCATTCTCTAAAACTTTCTCAACCTGATGTTCCCAGTGGTTTTTGCTGTACTCAAATCCAAACTTCTGTCACAATTTCCAGTGAATGATCTTAGCAACACGGTCATGGCGTTGTAGGTAGTCAGTTTGTGAAATTTTGCTGCACCCACTGATCAGGTGGTCGACTGTCTCATCTTTCTCATTGCAGAGGCGGCATTTGCTGTTGGTGGTAACATGTTGAATTTTTGCCTTCATGCAGTTTGTGGCTAGGGCTTGTTCTTGAGCTGCCAAAATAAAGCTTTCTGTTTCTTTTTTCAGTACTCCTGATCTTAACCAGTTCCAAGTTAATTTCTGGTCAGCTTTGCCTTCAATACTTTTCAAGTATTGGCCATGCAGAGCTTTGCTTTTCCAATTTTCAGCTCGTTGCTCAATTACTTCTTTCTTATATTCTGCTTTTGTATTATTATTATTATTATTATTATTATTATTATTATTATTATTATTATTATTATTATTTAATCTTTAGTGAGATTCACAGCCTTTGAGGCTGGTTAATAGCTCAGCAGCTCGAGTCCTAACCAAGGACCTAGGAACTGTTAAGGTATCGTTGGAGGATGTAAGCTGTTCCGAGTAAGGTGGTTTTTTGTAGAGTCAAAATGTTCAAGTCCGGCAAATTTAGAATTTCTAAATAGCAGGGTAGCCCTTTGGGTATTGCTCCAAGGGAAATATTATTATTATTATTATTATTATTATTATTATTATTATTATTATTATTATTATTATTTCAATGTAGACTGGTCAATTTCCAGAGACAATCAGCTAATCCTGGTTGGCAACAGAACTGAAAGAGTTCGGTATCACCCAAGCAAAACAATCTTGAATTTCCTAAAAGATCCAAGCCAAATCCATCAGGCACTGAGAATGGAGAAAGAGGTGGAGGGGAGGGAGGGATTCCAGTGTGTTACCATAAAGGCCTTGAGAAAAATAAAATGTGCCATTCCTTTAACATGTTCCAGAGAAGCCATGCGGGTGATAGAATGGATGTCGAGCCATGTCTGACATGTGCAGCATGGCTAAGTAACTGAGTCACTCTATTGTTTAGTAAACAATTACCAGCAAAGCGCAGCCTGGGTCTTGACCTCCTGTTTACATGAAAGTGACGACTGCCTATCCTGTGTGGGCTGCAATTTTCTGCGCTCTTTCTTTCTTTCTTTCTTTCTTTCGGCAGGCCACTGCTTCTCATGGAAGCACTTAACCCTTCCGTGTCAAAGGTTTTTCTGGCATTTGCCATCTCAACAAGAGGACGGAAGCCAGGTGGCTCCTTTCCACAGCTTACGCTTTAAGAAGATAACAGTATTGGGGAGAATATTAACTGCCTCCAACTATCACAGATCCTAATTGGGCTTAAATGTACAGCATATGCAGCTGTGATATCTGCCTGCCTGCCTGATTGCCTGTCTGTCTGTCCATCTGTCAATCCATCCATCCATCCATCCATCCATCCATCCACCTACCTACCTACCCACCTCTCATCCATCTATCTATCTATCTATCTATCTATCTATCTATCTATCTATCATCTATCTATCTATCTATCATCTATCTATCTATCATCTATCATGATCATCTATCTCTATACCTATCTAGCTAGTTAGCTAGCTAGCTGTCCATCCATCTATCCACCTACCTACCCACCCATCCATCCATCTATCCATCTACCTACCTACCTACCTCTCATCTATCTAGCTGTCTGTCTGTCTGTCTATCTATCTATCTACCTACCTACCTACCTACCTATCTATTATGATCATCTATCTATCTATCTATCTATCTATCTATCTATCATGATCGTCTATCTATATCCATCTGTCCATCCATCCATCCATCTAGCTAGCTAGCTATCCATCCATCCACCTACCTACCTACCATCCATCCATCCATCTACCTACCTACCTACCCACCTCTCATCTATCTATCTATCTATCTATCTATCTATCTATCTATCTATCTATCTATCATCTATCTATCTATCATCTATCATGATCATCTATCTCTATACCTATCTAGCTAGTTAGCTAGCTAGCTGTCCATCCATCTATCCACCTACCTACCCACCCATCCATCCATCTATCCATCTACCTACCTACCTACCTCTCATCTATCTAGCTGTCTGTCTGTCTGTCTGTCTGTCTATCTATCTATCTATCTATCTATCTATCTATCTATCTATCTATCTATCATGATCATCTATCTCTATACCTATCTAGCTAGTTAGCTAGCTAGCTAGCTATCCATCCATCTATCCACCTACCTACCCATCCATCCATCCATCCATCTACCTACCTACCTCTCATCTATCTAGCTATCTATCTGTCTATCTACCTATCTATCATGATCATCTATCTCTATATCTATCTATCTATCTATCTATCTATCTATCTATCTATCTATCATGATCGTCTATCTATATCCATCTGTCCATCCATCCATCCATCTAGCTAGCTAGATATCCATCCATCCATCCATCCATTTACCTACCTACCTACCTACCCACCTCTCATCTATCTATCTATCCATCCATCCATCATCCATCTATCTATTCATCTATCCATCCATCCATCCTTTATTTATTTACTTTAGGTCATCCCCTATCTCACAAAACATAAAAACATGCCAGAAACAGAGCAAAGTAAAAACAACTCGAATATCTATAGACAAAAGAAACGTAATACACGCCTAACAATATAATGCAACCGAGCTCCTAATATCCCATCTGAAAAAAAAATATATGTCTTATTGGAAGAACCCTGAGAGCTGTGATTTCACACCAAAATATCTGTTAAGCCTACATCCTTGCATTTGTGCAACATGTTAAGGTTAGTTAGATTTAACCTTGCGTTTTGCAGAACGGCTGGCCTCCAGAAGTTGCCAGCACCGGAGCTTTTTAAGAAGAGATTGGACAACCATTTGTGCGGAATGGTCTAGGGCTTGAGCGGGGGTTGGACTAGAAGACCTTCAGGGTCCCTTCTAACTCTGTTATTCTGTTATGTTGTTCCATGGCTTACCCTTTGGGGTAAAAGTGTAAAATGGATTGCATTTAGCAATCTGTTAAACATTTAACAAGCACATTCGTGATGCATTCCAAATTTTATTCCATATAGCCCCCCACCCCACCTCACCCCCAAGTCATTTGGAGTCGGCCAGCATGCAAATTTAATAATAAATAAATAATAAAAATCCGTCCTTTTCAAATACTTTTAACGTCAAAGGTCAGCTGTCCTGCGTCATCGCCTTTGTTAAGCTTTACCTTCATCGTAATGCTCTTCTCAGAAATGATATTTCATCTTCTATAAATGAGAGAAAGTTTCTATTTTAAGGGAAAGTTGCCCAGGAAAAGCTTATTCAAAATTTACAGAATAGAATAGAATAGAATAGAATAGAATAGAATAGAATAGAATAGAATAGAATAGAATAGAATAGAATAGAATAGAATAATCTCTCCCTCCTCTTTCTCTCGCTCTTCTCCCTCTCCCTCCTTCTCTGCCCCTCCTTCTCTCTTTCTCTCTTTTCTCTTCTCTCTCTCCCACTTCCTCCCTCTCTCTCTTCCCTCTCTCTCTCCCTCCCTCCCTCCCTCTCTCCCTTCCTCCTTCTCTCTCTTTCCTCTCTCTCTCCCCCTCCCCCTCTGTGTCTGTGTGTGATTGTGTGTATGACTGTCAGAGATCTGGATAAGTAAGGGTGAGTTTGAAGGTCTGGAGAAGGCATTGTTTTTTCAACTTCAACACAAAAAAAAAAAAAAAATCCCCTGGCTGATAAATCTTAGTTACATTAAAAAAAAAAAATAATAATCTTTCCTCTGCTTTGGTGGTCTGGGGAGTTTATATAATCAAAAGGTTAAAGCTCTTCTTTGTTGCTGTTTCCCTGTTCATTAGTACAGTAGAAAACAATAAAACAAGGCTGCCAGAAGAGACCCCGATAATAACTGAGTCAACAGCTGAAAGCGTTTTTTTTATCATTTTGTGCATGGCTTTTACAACCCTGTGAACTACATTGGAGCTCAACGCAACAACCGATTCTCTCAGGGGGGAACATTCATTATTAACGCAACAATTGGAGAGGAAAAGATGGCAGCCCGGTGGTACTTACGGTAGTAGCCAAAATTGTGGAAACCTTTTGGGAAAAGTGTATTTTTGAGATTTGATGGCTAATAATTGATCTAGTGGCCCCGTCACTAGTGATAGGAGGGGAGATCCTTACTCCCTCAGAAAGGATCCACAATCTGGGGGTCCTCCTGGATTCACAGATATCCCTAGAAGATCATTTGACGGCCGTGACCAGGGGGGGCCTTCGCACAGGTACGCCTTGTGTGCCACTTGCGCCCTTTCCTAGATTGGGATGCCCTTGCCATGGTCACTCATTCCAGGGGAAGGATACTGCAAAATCTCCATTCCCACCCCACTCTGGGGCCAGCCACAGGTGGTATTTGCCGGTTCTCTGAACTACTCAAAATTTCCGCTACCAGTTCTCCAGAACCTGTCAGAACCTGCTGAATTTCACCCCTGCTTCTTGTCCAACCCCCTGCTCAAGCAGGAAACCCTATACCGTTCCAGAAACTATCCATTCTTTTCTTAAGACATGATCACAAGACAACGGTTGCTTAAACCTAACCCAGTTCTGCTTGTGCAGATTAGAAGTCAGCTTTTTGCCGATCTTTCTCCATAAGCCACTTCCTGCAATCTTCTTAGCTTGGTGTCACAGTGTATCTGGCATCAAGCAGAACAGAACATGAGGGTTGGGGAGCTTCTTGGCACACGCCAGGCTGGCATGTATACCCGCATAAGCGTGAAAAAAAAAAAAAACAACCCAGCTCCTTGAGCAAACAAATATGAATGACACGTCCGCGCCTATCTTTGGGATGGTGCAGCATCAGAAAAAAGTTCAACCTTGTGCACGAAAGAAGCTGAAATGAAAATTGAGCCTTGAATTATGCAGTTGGGAAGGTCTACATTTTGGCAAAGTCTGCCCTTACTGAGTTCACACTCTCTAGGATTTTGCCAAGTGTGCCCGCCAACAAGGACGTCGAAATAGGAGGGTTGCAATTGTCAGGGCCGCTCTCACTTGGCCCAGCCATGTTGCAGAATATTATTGGCCTGGACTGGAAGTATGTGTGTGGGTGGGCTGGGAGGTGTGGGAGGGGGAGAAGGGGAGAGGATGCATTTAAAGTTTGATCTCTCATCCAGTTAATCTGAAATACTTCTGTGTACATCCAGTTAATTCAACCAAAGCCCAAATCGGTGGTACAGCCTACAGTGCTGCTGGAGAGGGGGGGGGGGGAGAAATGACTGTGAATGAGAAATCCGCATGGCAGCCATATCATTTTAAAGACACCTTCCATATGGTTCAGTCTAATAATAGACCTTTTTTTTTTTTTGCCTGCTTTCGCGTTGGCTGTGGAGTCCTCCGGGGGAAGTGAGGAGGGCCGAATCTGGAGGTCCACCAGAGATGGAGACTCTTAGGATAGGCCAAGAAGGAGAAAGACCATAGCAAGTCAGAATATGAAAACAGGACGGTCCTGTCATGTCTATACCATGTTTCCCTGAAAATAAGACTTGTCTTATATAATTTTTGCCACACAAAAAAAGGCACCAGGTCTTACTTTGGGGGGCAGATGTTGTCCACTGACTCACCTCACTTACGTGGCCTCTTTTTCACTGTCAGAGGCCTTCAGGAACTTCTTCGGCAAAGCCATGATGGTGCAGTGGTTAGAGTGCAGTGCTGCAGGCTATTTCTGTTGACTGCCAGCTGCCTGCAATTTGGCAGTTCGAATCTCACCAGACTCAAGGTTGACTCAGTCTTCCATCCTTCCGAGGTTGGTAAAATGAGGAGCCAGATTGTTGGGGGGCAATAGGCTGACTCCCTGCTGTAACAAAATCCATGGACTTATTCTGCGGTAGTGCCCAGCTCTTTGATTCATCGTTGGACATCATGGTCCAAACAGTGCCGCAAATATTTTCAGAATGGACGTTCTCTCCTGTGGAGGTGGGCACAATCAAACAGTGGAATAATTAAGAGTTCCCACGTGCTTTAAAACTGACTCTGCTCTATGCAGTTTGCCATGATTAATGAATGCGTTTCGATAGGCAAATCTGAAACTATTATTGTGCTTTCCCGTTTGAAATTGCTAAATGGATTTTGCCAAAGGAAGGTGGGTTGTCCCTCAGTCGGCAAGCTGCAGTTAATTTGTGAGTGGGATGGGATGGAGAAAACAGATCTGTTCCTTTTGTCGACTGATGGATGTCATGCGCATGAATTAAAATTCTCTCCTGCGAAGCATGTAGTTCAGCAGTGCATTGCCACCTACTAGAATAACAGAGTTGGGAGGTCATCTAGTCCAGCCCTCTGCTCAACCAATACTATTTCAGACAGATGTTCATCCAATCTCTTCTTAAAAACCTCCAATGATGGAGCACCCACAACTTCTGAAGGCGAGCCATTCCACTGGGTGTCAAACTCAATGCCCAGGGGCCGGATCTGGCCCGTGGGGTGCTTAGATCTGGCCCTTGAAACAGCGAAGGACTGGCCTGCAGTGCCTCCGCCAGCAAAAATGGAGCTCACGAGGGCTGCGAGCGGCTCTCCCGAGCTCCATTTTCATTGGCAGAGGGTTGCAGGAGGCTGTCCCAGCTGAAAACGGAGCTCGGGAGGCCATTTTCACTGGTAAAGAGCCTGGGCCACCATAGGCATCTCCCTGACAGGAGTGATGTCATGCTGGCCATACCCACCCCACCCCCACCCCCCGAGGTCAAGCACAACCCTGATGTGGCCCTCAATGAAATTGAGTTTGACGTCCTTGTTCTAAGTCCATACATTTCTTCTTGTTCTACCTTGAGGTGTTTTTGAGGTGTTTTTCTCTCTCCTTTGAATGACCTAACTATTGGGTTTGGGCCCTTGTGCTCTTAATTATTTCTGAGACAACCCAAATCCTGAGCAGGACTAAATAGACAAAAAGAAAAAGGACTGAATTTGAAGTGTTTTGAGAAAAGCTGCAAAGAAGGGCGCTTTAGCATGAACTGAATTCAGAGGCTCCCTCAGTGTCGTAAACAGGAAGCCTCCAAATATACCCCTGTTTCCCCGAAAATAAGACCCTGTCTTATATTTTTTTGAACCCTGAAATAGGCGCTTGGCCTTATTGCCATGTGCTCAAAATTGGGCTTATTATCAGGGGATGTCTTATTTTGGGGGAAACAGGGTAGCAAGAATTTTTGACCGTATTTTGAAGTAATCCACTTCAGCATCTGAAAAAGAAAGCTCATGTCGGAGAATTAGATTTAGGATCTAGAATTTCAGAGCTGCACGACAGAACTGGAAGACAACGTGAAATGTTGAAATGTTGAAACTTGAAATGTTGAAGTGGGATTGGGTTACCTGAGGGATTGCCATCTCCCAATGGTTTCTACTTATCGAAATTGGTCTGACAGGTTGGGCATGCTATGGGACTGTCAGCCAAGGAATGTTGGCTGCAGGAGACTAGGAGAAGTGCTTTCTCTGCTACAAAATGTACTTTCTGGCACATTCTCCCTCAGAGATCAGGATGACCCCAACCTTGATGGCCTTTCATAAGGCCTTGAAGACCTGGTTATGTGCCCTGGTCTGGGGCCCTGAGTGTGTGAAGGGCCCATTTCCTGGCTGCACTGATGTCTATGACAGCATTTTTTTTCCTCAACGGATGGATGGATGGATGGATGGATGGATGGATGGATGGATGGATGGATGCATGGTGATAGATGGATGGATAGAGATGGATGGATGGAGAGAGGGGGGGTTGGATGGATAGATGGATGGATGGATGGAGAGAGATAGCTAGATGGATGGATGGATGGATGGATGGATGGATAGAGATGGATGGATGGATGGATAGATAGATAGATAGATAGATAGATAGATAGATAGATGATAGATAGATAGATAGATAGATAGATAGATAGATAGATAGATAGACAGACAGTTAGATAGATAGAAGGATGGATGGATGGATGGATGGATGGATGGACAGAGGTAGGTAGGTAGGTAGGTAGGTAGGTAGGTAGGTAGGTAGGTAGATAGATAGATAGATAGATAGATAGATAGATAGATAGATAGATTTGTACTATGTTGTAACATCTTTTAATTGTTTTATGACTGTTCGCCACCCAACATCACTTGTAAAATGGGGCATCATTCAACAACTGTCTTGCTTAGCCACATAAATTTTGGGCTCAATTGTGGTTGTAAATCCAGAACTACCTGTATTCTTTCTTTTGTGTAGCTTATTATAAGACAAGTTCTCTTCTTCAAGCAATTCCACTGGATGCTCACTCTTCATCTTCCTATTCCAACCTCTGCAAACAACAGCAGTGGATTCGGTAGAACGATCCAGAAATACTCTTCTGTTTCACCGGTTGAAATGAGCATTGTGAAGTCAATGTAACCCCCGTTAATTATGCCTTTTAGAAACTTATGCTTCCCCCCCCTCCTAAACCCCTTCTACATCCCAGCAGAGATGTAGTTTGAAAGGTTCTCCCCTCTTTGATTTAAATCATTTGATTTATGGACTAGCAGGTCTTTTGTTTTCAATTCAAATAATGTATTTTGCTTATGCAAGAGAGAGAGAGAGTGTGTGTGTGTAGAGAGAGAGAGGGAGGGAGGGAGGGAAAGAGAGAAACAGAGGAAAAAACAGATGTTATTTGCTACTTGATTGGTTCAGTGTAACTATTGGGGCCATCGCCGCCTGATTTGTTTTATAATTAAAGCTTTTTGCAATTCGCTTTTCACCTCCCTTGCTCCGCCACCGATTCCCACGTGCCATTTTTCTCCCTTTCCTCGGCACCAAGATTGACTGAAGGTTCACGCAAGTCATGGCTCGGAGGGGCATCGTAAAAGCATGGCTGACTGTTTTGACATGGTTTGTTTTGGAGTGACAACCTCTGAGAATTATCTCAGCTTTCCTTTTGATGGTGACTAATTGAATTATTTTATTATACCGCATGTTTTAGTAGCGAGAGGTGAGGGGGGTCACCTTGTCCCCGAATCAGAGACTCCAGTGTCGTGCTGCAGTGAAAGGCAGCTAAAAGTGGTACCAGTTGAACTTGTGCGAATAGAAGGTCATGTGCGCTCATCGCGCGATAGTTTGGCAGTTCTGCATATAAATGCGCATGAAAGCATCTTCTGGCCTTAGGACTGTAGGATTCCTACTCAGGGAACGTCTACCAGGCATCTTTGGAGTCTGCCAGCAAGAGGAGGGTTTCCCAACCTTGGCAACTTTAAGACAAGTGAACTTCACGTCCCAGAATTCCCCAACCAGCCAGCCCCTCAAGAGTGTTGGGGTCAGAGGTGGGGTTCACTTACCTTCCCTACCGGTTAGCAAAAGTGAGCGCACATGCACACACGCTTTGCTCACACACGCCAATTCTGCGCATGCGCAAGGCCTTCTACTGCACATGTGCAGTAGTCGCACATTACATCCGGGTGGGTGGGCAGAGCCTCCCACAGTCTCCGCTACCGGTTCGTGTGATCCGTAGAGAACCGGCTGAATCCCAGCACTGGTTGGTGTTTACTTTCATATTTTGTATCTTATTTTATTTTATAACTCAATAAAAAGGTTAAACGTGGAAGCGTGTTGGGGTTTTGGAGATGAAAGTGCCATCCAGTTTGAGGGATTCTATGGGAATTCCACTATGTATTCTAAATGGTCTGTGATATGTGTGTATCAGTGGTGGGTTGCTCCCGGTTCGGCCCGGTTCGGGCAAGCCGGTAGTGGTGATGGCGTGACATCAGGGAACTTGTTCTCTATGATTATGAGCTGGGCCCTCCCGCCCGCCTCCACGTTATACCTACCTTTATTTGTCGTTTTTTAGCCCAGCTGATAGGTGCGGCAGAGTGGATTGCTGCGCCTCAGTTGGGCAGAAATCTAATGCGCTTGTGCGGCGCGCAGGTTTGGTACGTATGTGAGTGAAGAGAGCATGCATGCAACGATCGCACGCAAAGCGTGTGCGCAAAGAGAACTGGTGGTAACACCGGCTGGAACCCACCATTGGTGTGTATGTGTGTAGATAGATAGATAGATGTGTATGTGTGTAGATAGATAGATAGATAGATAGATAGATAGATAGATAGATAGATAGATAGATAGATAGATAGACAGATAGACAGATAGACAGACAGACAGACAGACAGACAGACTGACTGACTGACTGACTGACTGACTGACTGACTGACTGACTGACTGACTGACAGAAGCTAACATCACAATATAAAGAAAATAATGCTTTATTAGGTTGGCTAAGGTTGCCTGACTCCCAGAAGCTCTTGAAGATTGGATGGCCTGGCTATTCGAACTATTATTATATCAATCCAAGTTTCACAAACTTTTTGGGATTTGCACATCATTGGCTTAAAAAAACCACCAACTGTTTGGCCGAGAAGAACAAATACCCACAATGATAATTCCTAATGCTTTTCTTTAAAAGATCGTTACTTTCCTTTCCCCATTCATTTCTTTTCCCGACTCAACAACTTTTCCTTCAACGCTAATCTTCTTTCCCCAAGGAATCTTTCGAATTACGTCCTAATGTTGTGGTTTTTCGTTGCCTATTAATAAAAGATGGCTTTGTCTTCTCTTTTCTTCCCCCACACCCAAGGACAAAACGACATTGGAGAACCTGACTCAACAGCTGGCAGTCAAACAGAACGAAGACGGGAAGTTTAGCCACGCGATGATAGATTTCAACATGAGTGGAGACTCCGATGGTCAGTAGCTCGGCCTTTGGTCTTCTTTCCAGCCCTGCCTGGGCACACATAATCCGTGAAGAAACAGCCTTGAGATCTTTTGCTCCTTAAGCATGGAAAGAAACATTAACTTTGCACAGATGGGGGCGGGATGCTTTCGATCTGTGGATTATTATTATTTTTTTCTTCGTCTTACTTCCTTGGCTGAGTCTGAATCCAGGCAAAAGACACGTTTGGCACTGTAACACAGCGAAGAAAGAATTAAACATAAATAGTCTAGACTCTAGATGTCTGTGGAGATTCTCAGTCATCCAAGTCGCGGCTGTCCCGAAGGTGCTTTTTCAAGAGGCGACTGGAGAATGGTGGAGATGAGGGATATGACAGAATCACAGAGTTGGAAGGGATTTTGGAGCAGGGGTGAAATGCTCCTGGTTTGGACCAGCTCTCCCGATCTGGTAGCGATGGAGGCGGGTGGTTCGGAGAACTGGTAGCAAAAATCCCTGCCCCCCCACCCCATGCCCAGCTGAGCCGCGCGATCATCAGAGGCTTTTTTTCTTTTAAAAGCCTCTGATGATCCAAGCTGAGCCGCGCGATCATCAGAGGCTTTTTTTCTTTTAAAAGCCTCTGATGATCCAAGCTGAGCCGCGCGATCATCAGAGGCTTTTTTTCTTTTAAAAGCCTCTGATGATCCAAGCTGAGCTGCCTGATCGGGAGAGGCTTTTTTTTCTTTTAAAAGCCTCTGACAATCCAAGCTGAGCCGCCTGATCGGCAGAGGCTTTTTTTCTTTTAAAAACCTCTGACGATCCAAGCTGAGCCGCCTGATCGGGAGAGGCTTTTTTTCTTTTAAAAGCCTCTGATGATCCAAGCTGAGCCGCGCGATCATCAGAGGCTTTTTTTCTTTTAAAAGCCTCTGATGATCCAAGCTGAGCCGCGCGATCATCAGAGGCTTTTTTTCTTTTAAAAGCCTCTGATGATCCAAGCTGAGCTGCCTGATCGGGAGAGGCTTTTTTTCTTTTAAAAGCCTCTGATGATCCAAGCTGAGCCGCGCGATCATCAGAGGCTTTTTTTCTTTTAAAAGCCTCTGACGATCCAAGCTGAGCTGCCTGATCGGGAGAGGCTTTTTTTCTTTTAAAAGCCTCTGATGATCCAAGCTGAGCCGCGCGATCATCAGAGGCTTTTTTTCTTTTAAAAGCCTCTGATGATCCAAGCTGAGCTGCCTGATCGGGAGAGGCTTTTTTTCTTTTAAAAGCCTCTGACGATCCAAGCTGAGCCGCCTGATCGGCAGAGGCTTTTTTTCTTTTAAAAGCCTCTGACGAACCAAGCTGAGCCGCCTGATCGGCAGTGGCATTTAAAAGAAAAAAAGCCTCTGCCGATCAGGCAACTCAGCTGGGATCGTCAGAGGCTTTTGAAAGCATTTTTTTATGCTTACTTTTAAAAATGGTTTTAAAAGTAAAAAAAAAATTGGCCACGCCCACCCAGTCACATTACCACCCCCCCAGCAAGCCACGCCCACAGAACCGGTAGTAACAAATTTTAGATTTCACCACTGCCTTGGAGGTCTTCTAGGCCAACCCCCTACTCAAGCAGGAGACCTTCTACCATTCTGGACAAATTGCTGTGTATATAAGGGTGTATGAGTGTGTGTGGGGGGGTGAGTCCTAGAGATCCTTGGTGCTCTCTGAGCTTGCTTGTTTTCTTGTAGACATTTCATTACCCTAACTAGGTAACGTCATTACTACTAAAGGTGTTTTTTTTTTCAGGAGGCAACTGGACTTTGTTTTTTTCTTTTGAAGCCCTTTCGCTTCTCATCCAAGAAGCTTCTTCAGCTCTGACAGGATAGTGGGGAATGGAAGGATTGATAGAATGGAATGGAATGGAATGGAATGGAATGGAATGGAATAGAATAGAATAGAATAGAATAGAATAGAATAGAATAGAATAGAATAGAATTCTTTCTTGGCCAAGTGTGATTGGACACGCAAGGAATTTGTCTTGGTGCGTACGCTCTCCGTGTACATAAAAGAAAAGATACATTCGTCGAGAATCATAAGGTACAACACTTAATGACAGTCATAGGAAAACAGTCAATAGAAATCGTAAGGATACCAGCAACAAAGTTACAGTCATACAGTCATAAGTGGGAGGAGATGGGTGATAGGAACGATGAGAAGATTAATAGTAATGATTTCCATGAATGGGCCCAATTCTTTTTTTGAAGACAGCCAAACAAAGCTGATAGCAAATTCCAAAGTCTGATTACAAAATAAATAATTCTGAAGACGTTTTCACAAATCCAGGTGGGATGTATCTTCCCTGGGATGTCAATGATGGGAGGAAAAATACCATGAAATAATATTTGTTCCTTGCCTAATCTCTCTTTTCACCCAAATTTTTAGGAAGTGCCGGAGTCTCAGAATCTCGGATTTACCGAGAATCCAGAGGGCGCGGGAGCAACGAGCCACACATCAAGCGTCCGATGAACGCCTTCATGGTGTGGGCGAAAGACGAACGGCGGAAGATCCTGCAGGCTTTCCCTGATATGCACAACTCCAACATCAGCAAAATATTGGGTAAGGGGAGGAAACAGGATGGCCAGATGTGTAGCTTGTCAGGTTTCGAGGTCGTCTCAAATTAATTGCATTTCAAACAAAGTCTTTGATGAAAAACTCCCATTTATTAAGCACGACATTCTAACTCCAACTCCATCGCAGCCAACACTGACTTCCTGACCCAAAAACCTCCCTTTCCTTTCCCCACTCCTCTGCACTCATTGGCCATCTTCCAAGTCACTCTACCCCTAATCTACTGCTCCAGCTCAAAGGAATTTCCCCCCTCCCATCCCATCTCCTAGGGGATATTATCTCCAGGGAAAATAAGTAGGTGAAAAGTCAAACGTCCCTTTCCAGACGCCTCCTCTTCTCCTTCTTATGTCAGCACTAAAGTAAATGCAGCTTGAAGTGCTGACATAGCTCTTAATGCAGGGGTGTCAAATTCAAGGCCGGGGGGGGGCGGATCTGGCCTACGGAGTGCTTAGATCTGACATGCGGGACTACCCTGAAAATAGCAAAGGACCGGCCTGTGGTGCCTCTGCTTCGCTGACAGAGGGTTGCAGGAGGCCATCGCAGCTGAAAACGGATCTTGCACCAGCACCTCTGACATGAGCGAAGTTGAGCTGACCACCCTGGCCACACACATATGCCCCCCTCCCCCCGCCCCTGAGATCAAACACAATCCTGATGCGACCCTCAATGAAATCTAGTTTGACACACCTGTCTTAATGCATTTGTTTCCTTTGAGCATAAACGTATTTGCTAAAAGCATTATTTTCAGATTAATTTTCAGCATATCTGTAGTAGAATTTTCAGCAGAATAGAGTACAGTTTGGAGGAAGTGTTGGGTAATGCAAAATTCAGTATGATGATTCAGCAGTGATGGGCAGAAGGGACTAGCTGTCGTCTGCTTGCAGGAAAGGTGGCTTTGGTCAGTTCCACATTCCAGAATCCAGTTGCTTTCCCTCTGTGTCCAGCTATCAGATTCTCAGCAGCCCTGACCTTTAGCTGCTGCCATTGAATGCCAGGTTGAACTGTAATTGGACCTCTCTCATCCAGGATCTGGATCATGGATAACAGGACCAAACTGGCATGTATAACAAAAGTCTGATGGGGCTTGGAGTGGGGATTGTCCTCTCAGAGATGGACAGTGGAATGGAGGTGTGCCTGTTGTCTCCAAGAAGACTCTTCTGCGGGGTGGGATTAAAAAATCTTAGCAACCAGTTCTCTGCCCCGTTGCTGGGTGGGTGAGGCCATGGTGGGCATGGCCTACTCGGCCTCCAGCATCATGGTGGGTGGTGTTTTCACCCTCCCCAAGCTACGGAGGCTTTCCTCGAGCCTCCGGGAGGGTGAAAACTGCCTTCCCTGGGCTCTGGAGGCCAGAAATAGGCCCGTTTCCAGACTTCCGGGAGGCCTGTTTTTTGCCCAAACTGGTCCGAACCGGCTGAATCCCAACCCTGCTCTTCTGGCTTTCAGAGACATTGCATCACAAATAATCAAGATGTGAGACCATGTTTGTAAAACTGGCCCTCAGGGAACAGGCAGGGCTGGTGCTACTGTCTCAGCTTCCTCATTGTGTAGAACAGTGGAGAGTTCTCTGCTAAAGTTGTCGTCATCATCATTATCTCCGCTGGGATAATTTTCCAAATGTAATCTCGAGGTGGAACACAACCGGACCTTCTTCCCTAAGGCCACTCACGCCATTCTCCCAATAGTGCATGCCGTTCTCCAAAATACCGGTTGCCCTCATTTTACAACAGTTTGTTCACTGACCGTTCGAAGTTACAACAAGCACTGAAAAAAGTGACTTATGACCATTTTTTCACACTTACGACCGTTGCCCCTATCCCCTTGATCACATGATCAAAATTCGGACACTTGGCAACTGGCATGTATTGATGACGGTGGCAGTGTCCTGGGCTCATGTGATCACCTCTTGAGTCTATGGGGAAACCAGATTCACGTAACAACCGTATGAGAAACTTAACAATTGCAGGGGTCCACTTAACAACTGTGGCAAGAAAAGGTCGTAAAATGGGTCAAAACTCACTTAACAACTGTCTCCCTTAGCACCAGAAATTTTGGACTCAATTGGGGTCACAAGTTGAGCGCTACCTGAATTACACACCATTCTCAAAAAAGTGTGCTTTGTTTTCCAAATAGTGCGCACCCTTCTCCAAAGTTTGTTTGTTTTTTTTTTTTTAATTTGATTTATATGCTGCCCTTCTCCGGAGACTCAGGGCGGCTTACAATGCGTTAAGCATTGTTTGTTTGTTTTATTTTGTCAAGCATGTATGAGATAATATATATAAATATAAATATGATTTGAATACATGAAATGAATACAAATAAAGGGGACATTAGGACAGGGGCGGAAGGCACACTGGTGCACTTATGCACGCCCCTTACAGACCTCTTAGGAATGGGGTGAGGTCAACAGTAGATAGTTTAAAGTTAAAGTTTTGGGGGTTTGGGGAAGAAACCACAGAGTCAGGTAGTGCATTCCAGGCATTGACCACTCTGTTGCTGAAGTCGTATTTTCTGCAATCGAGTTTGGAGCGGTTTACCTTGAGTTTGTATCTATTATTCACTCGTGTATTGTTGTGGTTGAAGCTGAAGTAGTCATTGACAGGTAGGACATTGTAGCAGATGATTTTGTGTACTACGCTTAGGTCAGACCGAAGGCAGCGTAGTTTTAAGTTGTCTAAGCTCATAATTTCAAGTCTGGTGGCATACGGTATTCTGTTGCAAGCAGAGGAGTGGCGGGCATCCTTCTGACGATGCTTCAGAAGGCTTTGGAGACCTTCTGAAACCTTGCAAGAAGGCCACATTCATCATTCTCCAAATAATGTGCCACAATCAGATGCATATGACAAGTTTTTAAATAAAGAAGAACTAAGGAGAAATTTCCTGACAGCTAGAACAATTAATCAGTGGAACAACTTGCCTCCAGAAGTTGTGGATGCTCCATCACTGGAAGTTTTTAAGAAGAGATTGGACAACCATTTGTCTGAAACGGTATAGGGCTTTTTCCTGCCTGAGCAGGGGGCTGGACTAGAAGACCTCCAAGGTCCCTTCCAACTCTGTTATTCTGCGTTCTGTAAAGAATGCAACCTATCTCTTGACAACCGCCTCGTAATTCTCATTCATTCATTGGCACCGAGATGCAGATCAGCCTATTCCTCCTCGGAACCGTTGGCTTTTTATAAACCTTATAAACTCCCTGAATAATTATTTTCAAAGAGTTTTGTTTTCTTCTAATCTTCGCATTCCAATGCATAATCCCAAATTCTCTCCCAAGTATTATGTCAATATCTCCTACCGAATGCGAAATCCAGTCATTGAAGAAACGCTTTTAAGAGCAGGATTAACCGTTAGCTATTGATTTCATGCCAAACAGATTCACAGAATCCCGCATCCGAGCTCGATGGCGGGTCGTAGAGTTTTAACAGGGCGCCTGAATTGATTAGATTAGTCAGAAGAAAGTGAGATAAGGCGAGAGTACATTTGTTTTGGGGATGATAAAATTTATATATGCCAGCCAAGAGGATTTAAAACCTGGTTATGGCCACAAGATTAGGCCTGTGATTCAAGAGGCATACAGTTTGGTCCACTCTCGCTTAAAGAGTGCTCTTGATTAAACTTTCCGTACTCAAGTAATCGTCTTCCGAAATTGGTCTGAGCAGACGGAGTGCCCCCTCCCTCCCGTTCCCCCAATTGTTATATATATAAAAACAGAGGTGGGAGTCACTTACCTTTCCTACTGGTTTGCAAATGTGAATGTGCGCCCGCGTGCTCTAGCTTCACTCACACACGCCACCTCTGCACGTGCGCATGGCCTTCCGCGCATGTGCAGCAGTGGTGGGTTACCCCCGGTTCGGACCGGTTCTATAGAACCAGTAGTAAAACCGGCGGGAGGCTCTGCCCACTGACCCTGACATCACCAGAAGTGATCTGCGCATGCATACTGTTGCAAACCGGTAGTAAAGGTAAGTAGAACCCACCCCTGATGCGCAGTACTCACGCATTAAGTCAGGGCAGGTGGGCGGAGTCTCTTGCAGTCGCCACTGCTGGTTCGCCCGAACCGGCTGAATCCCACCTCTGTATGAAAGCACAAATGGGTCTCAAGGTTTCCCCGATCTGAACCGATTGTTTTAGATAACAACTGCCGAGTGGTCGGCAGCTAATTCATTCTGCTTAAAATAGGCGTTTGAACCAGACTGACATTTTGAATAGAAACGTCTCTGGAGGGTCTGTGTTGACATTTTAAAGGGCTTCTAAGCATTTTATAATACCCTCCAAATCTGGTTTTAATAAGCCATTTCAGCTGAAACTTTAAAAAAAAACAAAAACATAAGGAATCGTCTTTTACTGTTTCACCCTGGATTTGGGCTGGGAAATGAGGAGAAAGAATGCAACTGGAACTTTCAGCGGCATCTTTGTCTGATTAAATATACAGTAGGTGGACTATAATGTGCAAATTCATTCCAGATTCTAGGAGGGGTGAGAGCCCTACTCAGCCCTCAGCTTCCTCCTGTTGAAAGAGTGATGAGGTTTGCAAACCTGGAAGCGAGAGTTCTTGTTTTATTGTTGTTATTATTTGAACTTCGGTGTCGAAAGGGAAATTTCCTGCCTCTTCGGCAAGGAAGAAAAAGGAAGGAAGAGGAATCAGATGCATGTCCAGATAACCCTCGACTTAACGACCACAATTGAGCCCCATGTTTCTGTTGCTCAGTGAAACAGTTGTGAAGTGAGATTTGCCCAGTTTTACGACTTTTCCTGCCACAGTTGTTTAAGTGAATCACTGCAGCTGTTAATATAGTAACAAGATGGTTAAAGGAATTTAGCTTCCCCATTGACTTTGCTTGTCAGAAGGTCGCAAAAGGTGGATCGTATGACCCCGGGACACGGCAAACATCATAAATACGAGTCAGTTGCCAAGGTTCTGAATTCTGATCATGTGACCATGAGGAAGCTGAAATGGTCATAAATGTGAAAAACGGTCAAAAGAAGAAGTAGGCATCACATACTGTAACAACTGGTTCGCCTGGAAACGAAAATGTGATCATGGTTTACTCGTTTGTGCGCGGCATTGAAAAACCAGCAATTATATATGACGTGATAGCGCCAGGGCAGGTGGGTGGGCCCAACTGCTGGTCGGAACTACCGGTTCGCCCGAACTGGTCTGAACCGGCAGCAGCCCATCACTGATCACAAGTCACTTTTTTCAATGCCGTTATAACTTTGAACGGTTGCTAAAATGAACCGTTGTAAATCAAGGACTACCTTTATCACAGAAGACTTTTCTGATCTGTCAAAAGCCAGTTGTTGATTTTTATTTTTATTTTTAAACTCAGCAGGGAAAAGTTGATAACTGGAAAGGTTGAGAGAGGCTCACAAATATCGAGGTCTTTTTTTTTTCCAAGACAGATATTTTTCTTTCTTCTTTTCTTCTCGGCTTACATCAAGTGTCTGAAGTCGACATGATGTGTTTTTCTGAGGAAGCACCACAAACGGTATACGTGCTTGCATGTAAAATTCTTGATTTGAAGAATGTAAAAAAAAGTCTTTTGCTGAAGAGAGAATAACTGTCTTCCTTAGCAAACGGATATTTGGGGCTCAGTTGTGGCCATCAGAGGAAAAAGACCTGTACAGCGTTTTTGTAGGATTTGTTTTATCTGCTTTGTTTTATACTAACTAGAGATGGTAAAATAGGAGAATTTTACTTTTTAAAACGAAGTACATAAATAAAATGAGTCATTCGAGTTAAACCTGTTCAGTGACCCAATCTTAATTTGATTCTCAGTAACTAATCCCTTAATTTATAGGCTCCAGTTTAGCAGACGTGCAATGCAACAACAGACAATGTACGAATTTGAATCGCTATTGTTTAACAAATTAATCCATAATTATTGCACGCACAGCATACGTTACTTAAATTTTACATACATCAAGGGACTTTCTGCAAAATGTATGCAATGAATATAAATTTTAAATTTTACACCATGTGAATTATGGTTTAGTGGAAATTTGGCTTGGACAGAAACTACTTCCCCAATAAATCCATAAAAACGATCTTTTACTGTAAAGATATCATTTTAATAACTCTTCATGCACTAAAATTTAGAAAGGAGAATTTAACCACTTACGGTAATTACTTTGCAGTGGTTTCAGTGTATTCTTATTTACTAGAAAAGGCCCTTCGGATCCCAGAAGGATCTCTGTATTTCACTTTGCAGTGCAACAGGCTTCCTTTTTGCTTTTGCTTTTTTTAACAAATAAAATACTGTAAAAAAAAAAAAAAGTTAGCCAGGTGTTGTAAAACATTGGCGTTGTATATGTACGGATCCAAGCAATGTGGTACTTTAGTAGTCGATAGATGGAAATTTTGTACAGCTTTTCTGGTATGGAACCCCGTCTGCTAATACTGTAACTGTCATCATATTATGATTAGTATTTTACATAAGACACTGAATCACGAACCAAGCAAGTGTCCTGGGCTCACACAATATTCTGAATCACAAAAAAGTGTAAGCCAAATTGAAACTAACCAAGATTTATGCCTCACTGACTGAGGAATTCTGGGAGTTGAAGTCTGTACAGCTTAAAGTTGCCAAGCTTGAGAAATAGTGATCTAGTCCTCGACTTACAACCACGACTGAGCTCCAAATTTCTAAGCCAGACAATGGTTGGGCTAAATTGCTAAGATAGACAGTCGTTAAGTGAATTTTGCCTCATTTTATCCCCTTTCTTGCCACAGTTGTTAAGTGAATCACTGCAGTTGGTAAGTTAGCAATATGGTTGTTAAGTGAATCAGGCTTCCTTGTTGACTTAGTTTGTCAGAAGGTCGCAAAAGGTGATCCCATGACCCCAGGATATTGTAACCGTCATAAATATGAGCCAATTGCCAAGCATCTAAATCTTGATCAAGTGACCATGGGAATGCTTCAAAGATCGCAACAGCGAAAAACGGCCACAAGTCACTTTTTTTCAGTGCCGTTGTAACTTCGAATGGTCATTAAATGAACGGTTGCAACTCGAGGACTATCTATATTAAATGGCCTCTCTAGAGCAGAGGTGTCAAATTGGATTTCTTCGAGGGCCGGATCAGCATTTTAGTCAGTGGTGGGTTTCAAAAAATTTTTACTACCGGTTCTGTGAGCGTGGCTTGGTGGGCGTGGCATGCTTGGTGGGTGTGGCTTGGTGGGCATGGCAGGGGAAGGATACTATAAAATCTCCATTCCCTCCCCAATCCAGGGGAAGGTTACTGCAAAATCCCCATTTCCTCCTGATCAGCTGGGACTCGGGAGGCAGAGAATAGAAGGGGGCGGAGGCAGTCAGAATTTTTACTACCGGTTCTCCGAACTACTCAAAATTTCCGCTACTGGTTCTCCAGAACTGGTCAGAACCTGCTGAAACCCACCTCTGATTGTATTTATCCACGGGCCAGCTGGGAGGGGGGAGACAGAATGGACAGCCTCCTGCAGCACCCTGTTGGCCAAAAAACCCTGTTGGTTACCACCTTTAAAGCACTCCATGGCTTAGGACCTGGTTATCTACGGGACCGCCTACTACCACCAATAGCCTCCCACCGGCCAGTACGCTCTCATAGAAAGGGACTCCTCCGGGTGCCGTCAGCCAAACAGTGTCGGCTGGTAGCCCCTAGGGGGAGAGCCTTCTCTGTGGGGGCACCTACCATCTGGAATGAGCTCCCCCCAGAGATACGGAGGATCCCGGATCTGCGCACCTTCCGCCGTGCTGTGAAGACCTTTTTATTCCATCAAGCGGGCTTGGCCTAATCTCCTCCCTCTTTTAATATGTAAATTTTAATCTGCTTTTAAATTATTGGGGTGTTTTAATCTGTCTGGGCCAAAATGATTTAATTTGATTTTATCTGGTTTTTAAATTTTGTGTATTTATGTATTTTATTGCTTGGCTGTTCACCGCCCTGAGTCCTTCGGGAGTAGGGCGGTATACAAATCAAATAAACTAAACTAAATAAACTAAAATGGGGCATGCAGGTGGGCCCTCCTGTATCCTGTTTTGGCTGGCAGGGTGTTGCAGGAGGCCATCCAGGCCGAAAACGGGCCGCATGGGCCGTGCCCTGTTTTCGCTAACAGAGGCACTGCAGACCGGTCCTTTGCTATTTCCAGGCCAGCTCTGTGGGCCAGATTTAAGCACTCCAAGGGCCGGATCTGGCCTGTGGGCCTTGAGTTTGACACCCCTGCTCTAGAGTATTACATGAATAGAAATAGACTCCCTGAGACATTTTCCTGACAGGAACCTGGCAACAATCTCCATCCAATCTTTGCTTCCATTCCTCTCAGTTTCCCCAAAGAGACTGAGAACTGCAAAGCATGACTAAGTAATATCCCCACTGGATCATTTTTTCCCTTCCCTCTCTCAGCTTCCCACCCCAGATTTATGACCATTAAGAGTCTTTTTTTTTTTCCCCTCTTCCCTTTTTTTAAGAAACAACCATCCACCCTGTTCCACTAGGCAAAAGAAACCGGCCAGCGAATGAATATCATTCCTGCAATTGTAATGTTTTTTTTCCCTTTCTTTCAATATCAGCACAGCACTACCTTGTTCCAATCTGCTCATATAAAAGAAAAAGTGTTTTCCTTAGTTTTACTTTACTTCACTCGTTCATGGTAACTTTGAACTAAACGAAGTGTTGTAATTTTTTTTTTTAATTTGATTTATATGCCGCCCTTCTCCAGAGACTCAGGGCGGCTTACAGTGCGTTAAGCAATAGCCTTCATACTTTTGTATATTTTATACAAAGTCAGCTTATTGCCCCCACAAACTGGGTCCTCAATTTACCTACCTTAGAAAGGATGGAAGGCTGAGTCAACCTTGAGCCTGGCAAGATTCGAACTTACTTTAATTGCAGACAGCTGGTGTTAAATTACAGTGCTTAGTCTGCAGAGCTATCCAGGCTCTGCAGACTAAGGACTATTTGAGGACTACTTGTACTTTTCCCATTGGCAATCTGAGTTGAGGTAATACATTTTCACCGCTCTGACTATAAAGAGTGCAGAGAAGAGCAAGAAAGATGATTAGGGGACTGGAGGCTAAAACATGCGATGAACGGTTGCAGGAACTGGGCATGGCTAGTCTAGTGAAGAGAAGGACCAGGGGAGACGTGATAGCAGTCTTCTAATATTTGAGGGGCTGCCGCAGAGAGGAACGGGTCAAGCTATTTTCCAAAGCACCTGAAGGCCAGACAAGGAATAACAGGTGGAAACTGAACAAGGAGAGATTCAACCTGAAAATAAGGAGAATGTAAGGGTTCCAAGTAACACCCCCAACGAAAGAAGACTCTGAGGCTAGAAGTTCCTCAAAGCTCCAAAGCACATCTGGGAAAACCCGAATCTGAAAGCTTCCAGGTTTTCCCCACCCATAGAAAAGTCCAAGTCCCTGCCCAGAACCCACATGTCCATCACATGGTCCAATCAATGCACTGTCCCAACTGGAGATGTATCCCAGTCACACCAATCCAGGTGCAGGGCAAGGTGTCCTTGACTCTCAGAGAAAGGAATATTATTATGACTATATATCTCCCTTGCTCCATACACTCCCCCTTCCAGTTTCCCACAGCACTAAATGTGGCAGGCCTGAAGATCTAATGCAAAGATGGCTTCCAGGCCTGACAGAGAAATTTTCTGACAGAGAGAACAATCAACCCATGGAACAGAAGTTGCCTTCAGAAGTTGTGGGAGCTTCATCGCTAGAAGCTTTCAAGAAGAGGCTGGACTGCCATCTGTCAGAAATGGTGTAGGGTCTCCTGCTTGGGCGGGGGGTTGGACTAGATGATTTACAAGGTTCCTTCCAACTCTTGTTATTCTGTTAGATTATTTGAAAGGAAGGTTGATTTTCTTGTCCTCTTTCCTTGATAGGGTCTCGTTGGAAAGCTATGACGAACCTTGAAAAACAGCCATACTACGAGGAGCAGGCTCGCCTCAGCAAGCAGCACCTGGAGAAGTACCCAGACTACAAGTACAAGCCCAGGCCGAAGCGGACGTGCTTAGTAGATGGCAAGAAGTTACGGATCGGCGAATATAAGGCAATCATGAGGAATCGGCGTCAAGAGATGAGGCAATATTTCAATGTGGGGTATGATCCCTTTGCATCCCACAGAATTTAATTCCATGGGAAGGATGGGAGGAGGTGATGTGCATATTTTTTTGTGTGGCAAATTCCAGATTTTATGAATCTTAGCAAAGTTTTCCTGATGCAGCACGATGAAATTGAAGAAGGTGTAGAGCAGGGGTCCCAACCCCTGGGCTGCGGCCCAGTGCCGAGCCGCGGCCTCTTCAGAACCGGGGCACGGAAGTGGTGGGCAAGCACACTCACACACACAAGCATGTGAACCTGCATTTGTGAAAGCGGTGCGTGCGCGAAACCATCCCCTCTCCCCCACTGTCCCTCCATTTGCGCATCCAATGTTACTTGCGTACGGCATATATTTGGCTCATGACAGGAAAAAATCATTTTCTGTGTTGAAATATTTGCAAAATTGATTCTCAGCTATGGCATTTACCTAGTACCCGGCAAGCAATCATTATGATTAATAAGCATTAATCGTGAATTTCCCTAGAATGAATTTGGATCTGCCACTCTACCGGTTCTATTACACCATCCATTACAGGTGCTCCAGTCACTTAGCAACCATTCACAGTTCCGATGGACCCCAAAATGGGGACTTACAATCGATACCTGAAGTTCTGATAGTCAACCCCCTCCCCCCTCACAGACATGTGATTGCAATTCAGGTGTTTGGCAACACAGCCGCATTTACTGTTTTGCCAAAGCCATCCTAAACCACGATCATGTGACTGCAGGATGCTGCAAATGGCCGTAAATGCAGCCATCTTGCCGAGCGCCCGAAGTACAGCCATGTGACTATGTAGGATGGCGACCATCAGAACTTCGGATCCAGGTGATAAGTCCTCTTTTTGAGGTAGGTCGTAACTTTGAACAGTCGTTAAGTGATCGTTTCTAAGTCAAGGACCACCTGCCATTTTGTGGTTTCCTTGCAGCCTGCGCTTGTCTCCCTGTTGTGGATGCATAATATCAGGGGTGAAATCCACTTACCTTCGCTACCGGTTCGCAAATAGGATCGCTCGCGCGCGACATCTCTGCACATACACAGGACCTTCTGCGCATATGCAGAGCGTCAAAAATGGGACGTGATGATGTCCGGGCGGGTGGGCGGAGCCTCCTGCCTCCGGCGCTATCAGTTCGCCCGAACTGGATTTAACCAGCTGCATTTCACCACTGTATAATATCATTTTGGCTGCATAATCTAACAGTGCTCCCATCACCTTTTTGTGAATTCAAAAGCCCTTTTCTTCTCTGCTTAAAAGGGAAGGAAGCTTGTTTTCATATAATGCTCTATTACAGGCAGCCCTCGACTTGCTACAGTTCATTTAATGACCGTTCGAAGTTACAGCGGCATTGAAAAAAAGTGACTTATGACCATTTTCCCCTCTTACGACTGTTGCAGCATCCCCATGGTCACATGATCGGATGCTTAGCAATTGGCATGTATTTATGACGGTTGCAGTGTTACAAGGTCCTGTGATCACCTCTTTGTGACCTTCAATGGGGAACCCACTGAACAACTGGGACAAGAAAACGTTCGTAAAATGTGCCAAAATTCACTTAACAACTGTCTCACTCAGCAACAGATATGTTGGTCTCAGTGATAGATTCCAACAGATATGTTGGAATATTGCATTCCGTTTTGGTCTCCATGATGTAAAAAAGATGTGGAGACTCTAGAAAGAGTGCAGAGAAGAGCAACAAAGATGATGAGGGGACTGGAGGCTGAAACATATGAAGAACGGTTGCAGGAACTGGGTATGTCTAGTTTAATGAAAAGAAGGATTAGGGGAGACATGATAGCAGGGTTCCAATATCTCAGGGGCTGCCCCAAAGAAGAGGGAGTCAAACTATTCTCCAAAGCACCTGGGGCCAGGACAAGAAGCAATGGGTGGAAACTAATCAAGGGGAGAAGCAAGCTAGAACTAAGGAGAAATTTCCTGACAGTTAGAACAATTAATGAGTGAAACAACTTGCCTCCAGAAGTTGTAAATGCTCCAACACTGAAAGTTTTAAAGAGGATGTTGGATAACCATTTGTCTGAAGTGGGGCAGAGTTTCCTGCCTAAGCAGGGGGTTGGACTAGAAGACCTTCAAGATCCCTTCCAACTCTGTTATTCTATTCTATTATTCTAGTCTATTCTCTTATGGTCATAAGTCAAGGACTACCTGAAGTAGCATGGCAAGACTGGGCGAGATTTGCCGGCTTCTATGGCGCTGCAGGACTCCACGTTGCTATCTTGATAAAATACACACTCCTCCAAAGTGGAGCGAATTCCAGCCCCGTTGATATATTCTTTCGTATTTGAGGATTAAGCACCTGTTTCCATCAAAATCAATGGGTGTTTACCTCTGGCTGGACCACGCCGAGTGTGTTTGGAACGATAGCCGCTTGTTTGGAGTTGGGCTAATGGGTGTCAGTAATGATGAGTGGAGATGAATTTGTCCAGTAGCTGCTAAGTGTCAGAAGGCAGGTTTTTTTTTCCCTAAACAAGCGACAGTGTGTGTTGTAATAATAAGCAGATTTCTCAGCCCAGAAATCTGAGCCGCTTAACCCTGTGGTGTTGGCAATTCGAATGATTCCCCCCCGGTATACAATGAATCAAACACAGGGATGCCAGCCAAAGCTTGGCATCGGGAGATTAAAGAGAGAGAGGGAGGGAGGGAGGATCTTTTGGAGAAAGAGTAGGAGACAACAAAAGCCTCCCAAATTCTACTTATCTCTCCGACACTGATGCTTGACAATGTGAGAAGAGGGGAAGGAACATCTTGCAAGATTTAAAAAAATGTTATTCAACTTCTTTACGGACTCTGCCAAAGAGTGGTCTGTCTTCTGCGGTTAGAGGAAAAACAGTGCGCCAGATAAGGTCTTTATCTAGCCGAAGCCGATTTGGGGCTTTTTGGAAATGTTTGTCCAATTGTGCAATTAATGCCTCTGGAAGCAGTGGTTAAGTCGGGAGCCCTTTGGAAGGCAGTGGCTGTTAACAAGCACTTAGCAGGTTGTTGCACTCGGCGTAGGATCAGGCTGTACGGCTGAGATCCTAATCTGTTGCAATTGGGACATGTGAGTCAAACAACACAGTCAGGGACTTCTCACAATAGAAGCGGGCGGGTTCCCCAAAATCAATCTCGTTCTACGTTAGCGGAGGCATTTCGGAGTGCCAAAATCTCTTTCTTAGGATTTGTCCTTAAGCCGAAGAAAGGTTTTCATGCAGGACGGGGGCCTTTCAAGTACATTTATCCAGGCGGTTTCTCATCGCTTTTGATTTCAAGGACATTCCAGTCTTTAAGTTCTCAGAGGTGGTAAAGCTGAATTAGGGGCGTTCGTGTCGCCAAACCCACCTCCTGTCTGGTATAAAATTCAATTTAATCCGACGGCTTTCTAGACGCAGGGATTTCACTTGTTGGTTTATTTTTATTTTAGTTGCTGGATGATGTTTGTGGGGAATCCTTTAATCAGGTTTATTCTCCAGTTCAATCAGCAATGGGTTACCGTAATGAAGAGTTGCGGTAAAAAAAAAGAACAAAACACAACTTCCTTTACCTTAGTCAGGTTAACCTTCGCATCTCCCTGAACATCTTTGAACAGTCATTCACTTGTCATCATTCCTTAGAATAAGGGTGTCAAACTCAATGCCTGGGGGCCAGATCCGGCCTGCAGGGTGCTTAGATCTGACCTCTGTCAGCGAAAATGGAGCTCAGAAGGGCCGCGGGTGTCCCTCGTCAGCTCTGTTTTCACTGGCAGAGGGTTGCAGGAGGGCGTCTCAGCCTAAAACAGAGCTTGGGAGCCCATTTTCTCTGGGAGAGCACTCGAGCCTCCACAGGTGCCCCTGACACAAGTCACGTCCAGCTGGCCACACCCACCCCAGCTCCCTGAGGTCAAACACAACCCTGATGCGGCTCTCAGTGAAAGGGAGTTTGGCACCCCTGCCTTAGAATGTCGCTGTAAAAAATTGTGGCTCGAGGAGTCTGTATCACCAACAACATTCGATGTCCATTCCAAGTTTATTTATTTATTAAATTTGTATACCGCCCTTCTCCCTGAGGACTCAGGGCGGTGAACAGCCAAGGAAAAGCATAAACTACAAACATTAAAATACAACTAAAAAGATATATATAAATTTGGCCCCATGATTAAAAACAATAACAAACAATTAAAAACATTTAAAAAAATGTTAGGCCAACCCAGCTTGCTGGAAAAAGAAGGTTTTAAGGGCACGGTGGAAGGCACCGAGGTCTTGGATTCTCCTTATCTCTGGGGGCAGCTGATTCCAGAGGGAAGGTGCCCCCACAGAGAAGGCCCTCCCCCTGGGGGTCACCAGCCTACATTGTTTGGCTGATGGCACCCTGAGGAGGCCCTCTCTGTGGGAGCGCACAGGTCGGTGGGAGGCCGTTGGTAGCAGCAGGCGGTCTCGAAGATAACTAGATCCTATGCCATGGAGCGCTTTAAAGGTGATAACCAACACCTTGAAGTGCACCCGGAAGACTACTGGGAGCCAGTGCAGCTCACGCAGGAGAGGTGTTGTATAGGAGCGCCATGTGGCTCCCGTGACTACCCGTGTGGCCGCATTCTGGACCAGTTGGAGCCTCCGGGTGCTCTTCAAGGGGAGCCCCATGTAGAGAGCGTTGCAGTAGTCCAGGCGAGAGGTGACGAGGGCATGAGTGACTGTGCACAGGGAATCCCGATCAAGAAAGGGCCGCAACTGGCGAATCAGCCGAACCTGACAGAAGGTCCCCCTGGCTACAGCCATCAGATGTTCTTCCAAGGACAGCTGCATATCCAGGAGGACTCCCAGATTGCGCGCCCTCTCCGCGGGGGCCAAAGACTTGCCCCCGATAGTCAGTGATGTCAGTTAGTTCCTTCTAATATGATGAGAATGTCATTATGAGAATTATGTTTATATGTGTGAGGGGTTCTTGACTTACAACCAGCAGTGGATTTCACATATTCACACCACTGGTTCGCTCCGCGAACGCTCGCTTTGCACAAGCGTGCGCCTTCCGTGTGTGCGCCTAGCCTTCCGCGCATGCACTTTGCTCGCGCGCACGCCTCAAAAACATAGCTAAATAGGACGGTATTACACCAGGGTGGGGCGCGGGCCCACCCGCGATTGCCGCTACCGGTTTATCTCGAACCGGTCCGAACCGGCTGAATACCGGCTGCTTATTAGTGACAGTTAGAAATTGCAACAACATTGACAAAAGTGACTTATGACCGCTTTTCACACTTATGACTGTTGTAGCATCCCAATAGTCACATGATCAAAATTCAGATACTTCACAACTGGTTCATATTTATGACAGTTGCAGTGTCCCAGGGTCACATGAACACCTTTTGTACCTTTTTGGCAAGCGAAGTCAATGGGGGAAGCCAGGTTCACTTAACAGCCGTGTTACTAACCACCACTATAGTTATTCACTTAACGACTATGGCAAAAAAATGTCATAACCTGGGGCCAAACTGTTGTTCAGCCATGGAAATTTTGGGCTCAATTGTGGTTGTAAGTCAAGGATTACCTGTAATACACTTACTATATTTATTTGATTTAGTCTCAATGAAAGGAAATCAAAGTTTGTTTGTTTGTTTGTTTTATTAGATTTATATACCGCCCTACTCCCGAAGGACTCAGGGCATGAACAGGCACAAAATAAAATACATAAATACAAAAGTTAAGAACATAATTAAGACCAGATTAAATAATTTAGCCCAAGACAATTAAAAATCCCAATAATTTAAAACAGATTAAAATTTTGATTGAAAAGAATTTTAAAACAGGGGAGAAGATTAGGCCAGGCCAGCTTGCTGGAATAGGAGAGTCTTAAGAGCACGGTGGAAAGTGCGCAGATCCGGGATCCTCCGTATCTCTGGGGGGAGCTCGTTCCAGATAGTGGGTGCCCCCACAGAGAAGGCCCTCCCCCTGGGGGCCGCCAGTCGACATTGTTTAGCTGATGGCACCTGGAGGAGCCCCTCTCTATGAGAGCGTACCAGTCGGTGGGAGGCTGCTTGTGGTAGTAGGTGGTCCCGTAAATAACCAGGTCCTAAGCCATGGAGCCCTCTAAAGGTGGTAACCAAAACCTTGAAGCGCACCCGGAAGACCACCGGGAGCCAGTGCAGCTCGCGCAGGAGAGGTGTCACATGGGAGCGCCATGTTGCTCCCATAACCACCCGCGCGGCCGCACTCTGCGCCAGTTGGAGCCTCCAGGTGCTCCTCAAGGGGAGCCCCATGTAGAGAGCGTTCCAGTAGTTCTAACCTTGGCCTCACCCTACCTTTGAAATGTAGTCGTAGGTCTGTCCCTCCACAGCGAAAACTGGCTGTCGGCAGGAGAAAAACGAGGTACCTTTGCTTTAGGTACCAAGAAGGAAGAACAATGGTCATCTAATGCAGGGGTCTCCAACCTTGGCATCTGTATGTTGTGGCCTGCTAGCGGAACTGGCAGCAGATTCGGTCAGTGAGGAGGTTGGGGAGGAACATGGGCCAGTCCTGGAGTCTTGGGAAGGCTCTGATGAGGGCTCTGCATCGGAGGCAGAGAGGGGGCCAGGGCCAGATGCCAGTTATCAGCTGCCTTCGGAGTCAGACATCAGTGAGGCAGACGAACAGCTGGAGCCTGTTCCCAGTGTGCGCACGCACAGAGTTGCAGGAACAGCTAAAGAACAAGGGTCGACTTGGGAGTAAGGCCACAGGTGGACGATGAATGACCCCTCCCAGAGGGAATAAAAGAGGAGCGAAAGGGGAGTGGAGTTTGCAGGAGACAATTAGTTCATTCCTGCATTCTTGCCACGTATTGCGACGTCTGAAAGATATCGTCCTGGCCACTCTCCAAGCCTGATAAAGGTCGGTAATGGTGAACTATCTTGAAAGACTTTGCTGGAGAGGAGTTCACTGTAAATTAAATAAAAAGAGTTTTATCGGGACGAGGACTCGGCTTCGTGCTGCTGAGGAAGCCTAGGTCAGAACACTGTAAGCCTGGTGGACTTCAACTCCCAGAATTCCCCAGCCAGCTTTGCTTCAATTCTGGGAGTTGAAGTCCACCAGGCTTATAGTTGCCAAGGTTGGAGACCCCTGATCTAATGCAACGTTTCTCAAACTTATGAACTTGAAGGTTGCGTGGACTTCAAACTCTCAAGGTTGGGAAACACTGGTCTGATGGCCCTGATCGGAATAGCTGTGCCTTTTGGAACAGATGGTCAACCCTCTGCTTCTCTGTTTCAATGGAAGGAAGGGGATCGCTGACAATCCGCCCCTTATTCCCCGGATAACTCTGTTTGTCTTAGAATAATACACAAACAACCGCCACCTTTTGGCTGACAAAAGCAAGATATTTTGGACATGTGGCAAAGAACAGAGAGCCAACCCAGCCTCTAGAGAGCTTTCCAGGATCAGTCAAAAGCTTATTGTACGCTCAGCCGGATGGGCCAGTGTATGGCTTTGCTCTCCAGTCAAATCTGCTTGCTCTCTAAAGATGTTTCTCTTCTCTCGCGCGGTGAGGTTTCTCCTGCCAGATGGACAGATTTTTTTTTTCTTTTTTGGAGGGTATTATGAGGCTAAAGCATGTTCAACGCAATATTATCACAGAGGAATTAGTTTCTTGGAGCAGAGGAGAGAGAAAATGAGTGCTCAGCCTCATAGGTTTGCAGGGATCGTGGAATAAGAATAGGAAGGCAGCTATATAACTATTAGAATTTGATAGAGTAGAGGAAGTGGTGAAAGAACCGATGATTGCATGGGCTAAAAACATAGGACATAATATAGATTTAGATGATTGGGAAAGAATTTGGAACAAAAACTACATTATAACAAAATCCTCTGCTTATAAGGAAAATCAGTACAAAATGCTTTACCGTTGGCACCTAGCTCCAGCAAGACTGGCTAAAATGTATTCGAATCTAAGCCCAAAGTGTTGGAAATGTAACCAATGTCAAGGTACCTTCCTTCATGGTTGGTGGCTATGCCCTGAAGTGAAAAAGTATTGGACTAAGATACAAGGATGACTACAAGAGATAATAAAATGTCAAATAGAACTAAACCCGGAAACATTTCTCCTGGGAATACTTAGAACAAAATTTGATAGAAAGATACGATATTTGATCCTACACATATTAACAGCAGCAAGAATTGCGTTCGTGCAATACTGGAAGGAATGCAGTACACCCCCAGAGGGATTGATTATTCAGAAGATATACGAATGTGCCGAAATGGATAAACCTACCCTAGAACTAAAAGAAAAAGAGGATTTGGAATTTTATGCAGTTTGGGAAAAGTGGTATACCTGGATAGATAATAGAAATAAAAATTGGAAATATATATATATAAGGCTATTGAGGATTAGATATTGAAAGTATATAATGTATGTTGATCCGAAGTATATAAAAATGACACAGTCTGTTGATTATGTACTAGAGTTGTGTAAAGGAAAATTGTTATAAAAATTATTTTTTTTTTTTAAAAAAAAAAAGGAAGGCAGATGGAGTTCCAGAATTCAAGAAGAGAATGCAGAAGGCCCAAGAATAACCCAGTCCTTACGCTCTGCCAGTGAAAACTCCTGAGCTCCGTTTTCAAAAGGGACGCCTTCTGCAACCCTCAGCCATTGAAAACAGAGCTTGCGAGCTCAGTTTTTCTGGCAGAGGCACCACGGGCTAGATCTAAGCATTGCTCCGGGCAGCCCCGCGGGCCAAATCTAAATACCTCACTGGCCGGAGTTTCAGCCCGCGGACCTTGAGTTTGGCACCCCTGTTCTAGTCCATCTTTAGGGCTTGACAGTGGGAGACCAGGGGTGAAATTAAAAAATTTTTTCCCTAGCGGTTCTGTGGGCGTGGCTTGGTGGGCATGGCAGGGGAAGGATATTGCAAAATCTCCATTCCCACCCCACTCTGGGGCCAGCCAGAGGTGGTATTTGCCAGTTCTCTGAACTACTCAAAATTACCGTTACCGATTCTCCAGAACCTGTTGGAACCTGTTGGATTTCATCCAGTGGTGGGATTCAAGTAATTTAACAACCGGTTCTCTGCCCTAATGATTCCTTCCAACAACCAGTTTGCCAAATTGCTCAGAAAGTTAACAACAGGTTCTCCCGAAGTGGTGTGAACTGGCTGAATCCCACCATTGATTTCATCCCTGTGTGAGGCCCAATATTGTAATTGTTCTCCTTTATTCATAGCTAGTCCCAGCTGGTGCTAACAGGGCAGGGTAGAAGTCAAACCGAAAGCCCTTGAATTCTGGGGTACCTCAGGGCTTGACACACTTCTCCCTTCGGTTTAACATCTACATGAGTTTTCTGGATGAGGTCATCATCACCAATGTGCTGGTGATACCCAGTTCTGTCTTTTTAATTGTGCCGGACGAGTAATGATGTCAAGATTTTTGTCCACATGCCTGAAGGTTTTTAGGGTCAGGATGGGAAGGAAAAGGCTTAGGCTTAAAGCAAATGAGACTGAACGGAAATATATTTCTGGGTCTGGCTTTAGGTTTAGAGATTTCCTGTTATTCAAATTAGTTTCTGGATCAATGGCCTTTATTAACAAATCAGATTAATTGCAGTGATTTGAATGAAGCATTTGGCAATAGTGGTTAGCTTCTCTCTCTCTTTCTCTCCATATCTCTGTCTCCCTCTCTCCCTCCCTTTCTCTCTCTCTCCTGTTTTTGCCTTGATCTCTTCTCAAACCAGTTATGATCAAGGTGCTGCTTACTAAACACATGTCTCTGTTTGCAAAGCTAGCTAAAACATGTACACAGGGAAAGAGAAAAAGAGAGATCATCAGCCTGAATAAAATCACCATTATGACTTCAATCTTATTTATTTATTTATTTATTTATTTATTTATTTATTTATTTATTTGTCATATTTCTATGCCGCCCACCAAAGACAGTATACTAAATAGCATATTGCCCCCTCATTTTACCCATCCGCCTGGCCACTCCCCAAGCCTGATAAAGCTCAGTAATGGGGAACTATCTTGAAAGACTGTGGGAGAGGAAAGACTTTGCTGGAGAAGAAGTCACTGTAAATTAAATAAAAGGGGTTTATCAGGACGAGGACTTGGTTTCGTGCTGCTGGGGAAGCCTAGGTCAGAACAGATGGGTGCTAATTTTCTACAAGAGGACTCCCTTTTCCATATCCTAACTACTGTTCATGCCTGTCTTCCTTTATCGCCCACAGACAGCAAGCACAGATTCCTATTGCGACAGCCGGTGTCGTCTATCCGGGAGCCATCGCCATGACGGGAATGCCCTCCCCGCATCTTCCCTCCGAGCATTCAAGTGTATCTAGTAGCCCAGAACCTGGAATGCCCATCATCCAGAGCACTTACGGCATCAAAAACGAGGAGGCTTCTCATGTCAAAGAGGAAATGCAGAGCGAGGACATCAATGGCGAAATGTACGAAGACGATGAGGATGAAGAAGATGACCGCGATGTGGACTACGGCAGTGAAAGCGAAAACCACATTGCAGGACAAGCCAACTGATCGGGGGGGTTCCCATTCTTGGTTTTGACCTCGGAGGACTTTAACGGAGACCCCCCCCCCAAGTCCGGTTTCTTACCCAGTGGCCAAGCACACAAACTTTATCCTCACACACTGACTGTTACTTAAAACTTTTTTAGTCTTTACTAGTTGGGACATCAGCTGATCAGGAGATATCAGCCTGCGTTGAGAACTTTGGAAAAGCAAGAAAGGAATTCTAAAAGAAAGGAGAAAAAAAGAAAGGAAAAGAAAGACAAAAGGCTCAGAGGAAGAAACCCTATCAAGGAAGTCAATCATGACAAAGAAAAAAAAAAGGACAAAAAAAAATAAGCTATGGGTAACATAATGCCAGTAATTCAGCTGCTAGACCCAAGCACTGAAGTCTTACCCGTTCGACCTTTTATTATTATTATTTTTCAAATAAACTTTATGGCTATTTGTTCTATAATGTTCTAGAAAATTCTCACTCAGGTACACAGTGCCAACAAGTGGCTTGTGAATGTGTTCTGTTGTTTTGTGTACAATTTAAAGAAAAAAAAATTAAGATTTTTGGGGTGGGGTGGGGTTGGGAGAGATAATGATGCATCTGGTAAGAGGGGAGGGACCAACGATAGGCTTCTTTTAATTCCTCCCCTTCCTCGTGTTTCCACCATCTTTTCTTCCACCTTTCCAGAATTAGACTTGAAAGCACGTTATGCATCTGGCAGGGATGCAGGGACCAAGCCAGGTTGAACCCATGCAGAATCTGAGTCAACGGTGGCTCTGCAGCAGGGAAGAGAACCTAAGGATTATTGTGTAGAAAAATCAAAATGCTGGAGATTGAACATTTAGGATCTGCTCAGAGCCTTTGGTGTCTTATGCCAGTGCCAATGGGATACTGCGCAGGATGCAATAAACATTTGCATTAATTATATCATTTACAGCCCACGCTTTTGGTCTTATCAATGTACCTTTACGCCAGGCGAGACCACTTATCCTTTCAGAACAGGAATTGGCCCTCAGTCTACCTTCAGAGCTCTTGAAATCAGAATAAAAAATGACCTGTTCCTTCCTGAAGCTCTCTGCATGAGACAAAACTGGAAGGTCTCGTTAAAAGTGGACAGTATCCAGTTTGAATCCTTCCCCACCCGATGTCGGCTGTGTGGCCCTAGCTTATTAGTCCAATGGGAATGTAACTCTTGACTGAATAAAGGTTGCCCAGTCTAGTAGCTCATCTAGATCGGTTCATCTTAGTCTAGTAGACCGTGAGTTTTCAACCCCTCCCAAAATTCTGAATGTCAGCCCTTTTGCAAATAAATTGATGGTCACAGTCTTTTCACAGAGAAAGACATAAATTAATTATCCAAAATGCAATTGGTTGACTGGATATCTGTCCTTGGTTATTGTTCGGTCATCATCTTTACAAAGGTCTTTTCAGTCAGACGGCCTTGGTGTTCTCTGAGCTTGGTTGTTTTTTGGGGGGGGGTTTGCAGATGATTCATTACCCAAACTAGGTAACATCACCAATGCTGGAAGCAAAATCCACTCTCTTCTAGCACTGATGGTATTACCTAAATGGTATAAGGTTTCCTGCTTAAGCAAGAGGTTGGACTAGAAGAGCTCCAAGGGTCCCTTCCAATTCTGTCATTATGTTAAAACACTAAGCCTTCAGTTGGGTCATGAAACATCTGCAAGAATCAAACCAAGCTCAGAGAGCATCAAGGATCCCTCATTTCAACCCTGAGCTACAAATATTCTCCTTTATTGGTCCTTTTGGACTGGATCCAAAAGTGATTGGGTCTCCAAATCGGAATATCTTAGAGAGATTCCCATCACCTCTTCCCATTTCAATCTTCTCAGCCATTCCTTTAATTTGGTGTTCATAATCCTAACTGAGCAAATTCTGCTACATGGGCTATAGTTAGACATATCTCTGTTGTAGCCACCCCAAGCAACTAGCCAATCCTAACTGGGCAAATTCTGCTACATGGACTATAGTTAGACATATCTCTGTTGTAGCCACCCCAAGCAATCAGCCAATCAACCTCTTCCTTTTTTAGGAGAGTCCTCCTTTTACTTTTCACCAATTCCAGACCAGATCAAATGTTGAGCAAAGTGCCAAATCTGTACTAATGTGAGAAATGATGTCTATTTCATAATTTTCTTTTCTCATTTGGTTGTCTTGATTGTCTTTCTTTCATCTTGTCTTTAGTCTTAAATTAGGGAAGCATTGTGTCTTAGACAATCTCTTGAAGAAGTCCATTGCCAGCACCTGATAAGGTTAGTTCTTGTTGCTTTTTTTTTTTTTTTTAAATAAACTTGAAGTGATTCTCAGGTGAATCAAATCTATATAGAGACAGGCAAACTTTGGATTTGTGTGTGCGCGCGCGCATGGATTGTGTGTCGATGGTTTAAGGGGACCAAATACCAAGCGATTGTGAGAGCAAAATTGAATAACTCAATTGCATTCCCAAAAAGTTTGAATCTGTATGGTATCTGCAAAGTAGGTAGGTATAGAAACATAGATATTTTTTTTTTTTTTTGTCCAGAGGAACAGAAAAGGAAGCAGCAGCTTCCTAATTAGATCGCTGGAATGAAAAGAAAAGGATTGGCCAAAACTTTATGTCCAAATTTTCAGACCCACAGTTACATCTTTAATAGGATGGGAGCCGAGTCTATATCTTACGGTCGCACCGATAACGTTTTTGTCTGATCTGTGGAAATCTCATGGACCCTGTGTGTGATTCATCTAGCTGGTCTGTCTTCTTGCTTTCCTCGTTGTTGTGATAAGTGCAGAAGCTGAAGCTTTCGCCCTGTTTCCCGTGGTGTGAAATATGGCTTTGAAGAGGAGGGCTAGCCATGCGTAAGAGATGCCCTCATGTCACTGGGGCTACTGTTTTTGTGGTTTCCGGGAACTTCTATTCAGCCAGAATAATTTGATTCACCGACCAACCTAGTCTAGGCGTTGGCATGTCAGACACATGTTGAGATGTACCTTCTGCTCAAAAGCCCCTACTAGCATGCAAAATTTCCTGCCCTTAGTCCTACAGTTTATTCCAATATCGAAGGAAATCTGGTTGCGTAATCCTAGACTTTTGGTGACACTGATTGAAAGACAATTGATTGCCGGGGTCTCTTGAAGGTTGCCTGGATTTGTGAAAACTTTGGCTGTTTGTTGGGATGAAGATGGAAAGAAAACTTTTTTTTTTAATTTGATTTATATGCCGCCCTTCTCCGGAAACTCAGGGCGGCTTACAATGCGCTAAGCAATAGCCTTCATACTTTTGTATATTTATACAAAGTCAGCTTATTGCCCCCATAACTGGGTCCTCAATTTACCTACCTTAGAAAGGATGGAAGGCTGAGTCAACCTTGAGCCTGGCGAGATTCGAACTTACAGTAATTGCAGACAGCTGGTGTTAATCACAATGCTATCAGTCTGCTGAGCCACCAGGCCCTTTGAATATTAAACCCACTTTGAATAAGTGGGTTTAATGTTCTCTTATTTTCTTCCCCCCCCCCCCACTTCACTCTCTTTCTCTCCTCTCCCTCCTCTCTCTCAAGATTAGTTTGAAGCACTTTGATGACCATAGATTTAAGGATCGCAGCTGGCTTTGGCCAATCTCGTAAACAAAACTGCTGATAGAAGTAGGGAAGGTAGGGGTAGCAGATGCATTTTGCCATTCTAATTGGTTTATTACGAGTGCAAATCTGATATATAAGTCATATATAGTTAGTCCTCGACTTACAACAGTTCGTTTAGTGACCATTCAAAGTTACAATGGCACTGAAAAAAATGACTTATGGCCATTTTTCACACTTAACGACTGTTGCAGCATCCTCAACGTCACATGATCAAAATTCAGCTGCTTGGCAATTGGCTCATATTTATGACCGTTGCAGTGTCCCAAAATCATGCAATTAATCCCCTTTTGCGACTGTCTGAGAAGCCAGATTCTCTTAACAACTTGTTACTAACTTAACAACTGCAAGTGATTTGTTTAACAACAGTGGCAAAAAAGATCATAAAATTGGGGCATACTCATTTAACAAATGTCTCACTTAGCAACAGAAATTTGGAACTCAATGGTGGTCGTAAGTCGAGGACTACTTGTATAGGAAAACTACTTATGGGAAAACATAACATTCCAAAGAAGGTTTTTGAGCGCCCCAGAATTCCTCTTCTTTTTAAAAAAAAGTAAATATATATACATATATATATATATATATATGTATGTCTTTGGCTATTTGGGTTTTCTCCCGCGTAAAATTGGAAGTGTCTTGGCGACGTTTCGACGAAGTCTCATTCGTCATCTTCAGGCTGGTGTTTTCGGCTTCGTGCTTGTCGAAACGTCGCCAAGACACTTCCAATTTTACGCGGGAGAAAACCCAAATGACCAAAGACCTACATACAAACACCCGCGAAAACCTCAGAATGAAAATTACACACACACACACACGCACACACACACATTCTGCAAACTCTGGAACTAAAATAATTAACATTTTTATACCATTATATATACAAACCCTGTTTCCCCGAAAATAAGCTTCCCCCCGAAAATAAGTCCTCCCCAAAAATATTTAAACACAGAGCTGGAAATCAGGTAAATTTGGCAATAGGAGCCCCATCTTGCTCCACGTGCCTCAAAATAATAAGACCTCCCGGAAAATAAGGCCAAGCGCTTATTTCGGGGTTGAAAAAAAATAATAAGACAGGGTCTTTTTTTCAGGGAAACTTGCAAAATACTTACAAAGTCCTGGAAATCTAATCAATAAAATAAAATAAAAATATGAAAAGTAGTCAGTGCAAGACAAGGAGGAGAACGATATTGCACAAAGAGCAAGCTAAACCTGCCATCCTAAACTCCGTTTAATAAAATGAGCAGCAGCAGAGGCTTATTTCTGACCATAGGCATCAATGGAATTAACAACAGTTAAGTGGGAAATGAGAAAATAAATTTACACCTGCACTGTATATAAAAACGGCAGTATTTCTGATTGAAGTTTAGGTCTTAAGGTTGCCCTGTCTTTTCTGTACAGGTGAAAAATGCTGGCATCCTGTCGAGCGGGGGTGTCAAACTCGACTTCATTGAGGGTTGTGTTTGATCTCGCAGGGCCAGGGTGGGCCTGGCAGGCTCAACATCACTCATGTCGGGGGCGCCTGTGGCGGCCCAAGCACTCTGCCAGCGAAAACGGGCTCCCGAGCTCCGTTTTCAGCTGCCACGGCCTCCTGCAACCCTCTGCCAGCAAAAACGGAGCTCAAGAGGGCCGCGTGCTCAGCCTCCCGAGCTCCGTTTTCATTGGCAGAGGCACCACGGCCCAGTCTTTCACTGTTTCCAGATCTAAGCACCCCTTGGGCCAGATCTACACCCCTGCTGTAGAGCAAGGATCTCCAAATCTCCCAACTTTAAGACTTGTGGACTTCAACTCCCAGAATTCCTCAGCCATCCGTGAAAAGCAATGATAATTAACAAATGAAAAGAAGGCATCACGGAGGTGAGGCCCATGCTGGCTGGGGAATTCTGGGAGTTGAAGTCCACAAGCCTTAAAGCTGCCATCTATGGAGATCCCTGCCGTAGATGTAGACAATGACCAATTATCTCAAACAACCGTGCGATGCCATGCCTCTTGGGCACCATATTGGCACCATTCCAATGTTTCTTTCAGCAAAACCTTTCCTGTTCCTCCCTCCGTCTCAAATAACTTGTTCTGGGGTTCTATTCAGAGTCATGCATCTCCATCGTGATGTCTTGTTTTGTCTTGTTATCGTAGCATTTCATCATTGTCCACATTTTTTTTTCCCAGCTGACCTGCTTCTTTATCTTAATGTCATAAAGGTGCATATCATAATACACAAACAATACGATCAGCAGTTCCAGCTAGTAAATTATGCATAATTAATTTATCTTTTTTCTGCATTATTTTTGATTTGGCAGTCACCATAAAGCATAAGTACAGCTGTTCAGGTATTTTAAAAACAAATATATATTCTTTCCTCCTTTTGATATATATATATATATATATTTAAGAAAAACATCTGGCATTTCACCAGGGCCCATTCATCACTGTAAAAAAAAAATAATTAAATTAATGATGGTCCAAAATGATTTATAAGAGACTTGAAATCGATCGTAACTTTCCTCCGATTGCTTGGTTTTGGTTTATTAAATATACTCTTGAGCCTTTCAATATATATTATAAATGTGTAATGTGAAAACTGAACATTTTGTTCTCCTTTTCTAAAAAAAAAAGCAACCCTCAACAGACGGTTCCCTATTTTTCAGAACAAAAATATTTCTGATTTTTTTTTTTTTTTTTGAGACTCTTAAGATCCACCATTTTGCCCAGATTAATAATGTGGCTTTGTTCCCCCTTTGTTTCAACTCCAGATTCCATCAAAATCTACGAGGTTGGAATCTTCATAAATACATGATGTGTGAGAATATTTAATCTTGGCTATGTCTGTGATGCAAAACGCTAAATGGTTGCAATGGTTAGTAGTCCTAACTAGCAATGCACCAAATTCCTTCTTGCATTTTCTCAAAAGTTTGGTTCTATTTCCGGTTTGTTACATTCTTCTCCAAGTAATTGAGAACTTCTCCCGCTAGTGTTTGGAGCTTATTTTATTGCTGGAAGTGCTGAAGAAAACCACTGTCAAAGTGATTTTCTGCTATACCTCTTTTCTATGATTCAATTCAAAAGCTTCTCGGGATATCTATAATTCCCAAGTTTTTTTAAAAAAAAAAAGACCAAAAAGAGGACATTCTTTTGAAGGTCTTCCCTTAGGAATGAATAAAAGCTGGAGAAGCCAGAGAGGCTGTTGAGAGAAGTTGATAAGGAATGGTTTTGCATACTCTTTAGACATCCCATAGACTAATTTAAATGCCAGTATATCACTCTTCTTCTGCTGACATTTGCAACCATTTTTTTGTTTTTATTTTTTTACTCCTTTGAAAACTAATTTTATAGCAAATTCACTTTCACAATTTTGAGGAAAGAGATTTCCTGTAGAAGAACATCTCGGTGAGATTATGATTGTAGGAAAAATTGAGGATAGATACAATGGATGATAGATGGGTTTTTGGGTGGATGGATGGATGGATGGATGATGGATGGAGAGAAAGAGAGATAATAGATGACAGATGATAGATAGATGATAGATAGGTATAGATAGACAGACATAGATAGATAGATAGATAGATAGATAGATAGATAGATGAGAGCAGGGGTGAAATCCACTTACCTTCGCTACCGGTTCACAAATGGGAACACACATGCATAGGATCTTCTGTGCATGCACAGAGCATCAAAAATGGGACGTGATGACATCCGAGCGGGTGGGCGGAGCCTCCTGCCGCTGGTGCTACCGGTTCGCCTGAGCCGGATAGAACCGGCTGCATTTCACCACAGGATGAAAGAGAGAGAGAGAGAGAGAGAAAGAGAGAAAGAATGAGAGAGAGAGAGATTCACCATAATCAGTCTGCTGGAAAAGAAATGCACTGTTAGTCAGGGAGGCCTCAGGTTTGCAGGCATGCAAAAATTCTTGCAGGCATGAGATGCAACCTCTGAGAATCAAAATTCATCTTCTCCCTGGCGAATTTGAGAAGACAAAACTTCCCTTTTTCAATGGGAGAAAGCATCTGAGCCTTCTTATGCTCCAAAGTGACCCCGGGTATCCCAACTTTGTCAAGAGTGTCCCACTCATATGCTAGCATCCTGTCCCAACAGAGCGAAATTCCACGTTTGTAAATTAGAAGGAAGGATCCTCATTACAGTGTCATGTAAAATTTCTGCAAGGGTGAGATTTTGCGGGTATCTTATGTGAACCAAAAAAACCCCCAATCACCTTGATCAGGGAGAGAGATTTGGTGGTGGTGTTTTTAAATCCAGGAATGTTAAGATTCATGGAGCAATCATCTGGGCCACAATGGAAAAGTTAAAATTCCCTAGGACAATCAAGAGAACTTAAAGTGACTTAGCTTTGGCTAATTTGTGCTCAGTCAGTGAAAATAAGGAGTCCCATGCCCTGTCTTATTCTGTATTACTACCCCTTGATCCTTTTTCAACATCTTCTCCTCTCGTTTGGCTGCAAGTTGTACGAATGATTGTTACATTGTCCCTGGGAGTTGACGTTTTCATGCCAGCGGTCTTGATTCAGCTAGAGTTTATCCTGATGGATGCTACTACAAGTTCCATGGAGCACGGCAGGACATAATTCCAGGTCAAGAAGCACTGCGTAGCCCAGTGGAACAGGTAAATGGTGAGAATATCAAATAATGTCTACTCAACAGTAGAACCCACTGAATTCGGTGGGCTAGATCTATAACTAGTCATATCTAATTTAAACTGTATCAGGACCCATAGCAGTGAGACCCCTATCTTCTGATGTTACGGGGCTGTTTGGCTGATACAAAAATGGGACCGACAATATTTCAAACCACCAGATTGTCTAACGTCAATGCATGATTGTAGAGTACCTCCCATAGTGCATTTTTGGTCTCTCAGCCCAGGGGTGGGCTTCAAAAATTTTAGCAAGGGGTTCTCTGCCCAGTTGCTGGTGGGTGTAGCCATGGTGGGTGTGGCCTAGTCAGCCTCTTGCACCACAGCAGGGAGGGGGGGCATTTTTGCCCTTCCCGGGCTCCAGAGGCTTTCCTCGAGCCTCCAGGAGGGCAAAAACAGCCTCCCCAGGCTCTGGAGGCCAGAAATGGGCCCGTTTCCGGCCTTCCCGATTTTCCGGTAGGCTCGTTATTCACCCTCCCCGAGCCTCCATGCACACCCTGCACTTACCTGCATCCAAAATGGGCCGCGTGGGGACTCCTGGGAGGGGAAGGCGGGGTGGGGTAATTGGGGCCAGCCAGGAGTGGGATTTGGGGGTTCTCCGAACTGCACAGAATCTTAGCTACAGATTCTCCCGAACCCCCAGCAACTCACCCCTGTCTCAGCCCCATCCATAAGTTTCTCATGCTTTGTATTTGCAAAAGAGGATCGTTAAATACTTTAACATCTTCATTCTGCTGTATTAATCCCAGAGGGGTCGCTAACAATTATTATTTCAGCCTCTAATTAGTTGAGTAATCAAATCTTCTCATTATTGCATGGATGGTGGTGGCAGGGGGGGCGGGATGTTTCAGAGATTGGTTTTTGCAATAGACCCTTTTTCATCACATTTTTTTTCCCCCTCCACAAACAAAATTGTGTTTAACCTCCTTACAGCACGCTTGTACAGAGCCATTTTCTATTTCGTTTTATTTTATTTTTTTGTAACGTAATCCGAATGAGATGAACATTTATTGTCCCCGTGGAAGCCTCTGACATCGCCTGTCTTCTAAAGTTGAAAATAATTATACTCGGTACAATTGTAAGCTTCTCTTAGCAAAAAAAAAAAACTTATCCCCTGGAATTAATGGCAACCAGACAATAGCGTCTATTTAAAGACTTGGTTTAATAAGGGTGAACTGTTTAGTTCCTCCTTTTCTGAATGAGTGAATTCACTAGGCATTGAGATGAATTCTCAACTTGTAAAACAGAGGATGCTTGTAATATTAGCTTGCGAGACCCTTGCTGTAGTAGGTTTTTGTAGCTGTGTCTTCTCTCTCTCTCTTTCTCTCTGTATCTCGTTGTCATCTAATTATGCATCTGTCTTGCGGTTTCTTTAAAAAAAACCAATCTGTCCTGCGAAAGAGGAACTTCATTATTTTTATTCTCAGGATCTTTGGCAGTGTCGTGTGCATGTCTCGGAGTGACATTTTTCAGTGTATTGCATTGTCCGAGGTTGGCAGAGGACGCTGCTGTCGGTGTTGTTTTCTGTTGCTCATTGTTCCTCCATCCAGAGGCCTCCTTAGATGTTCTGAAAAGTCCCAACCGGATGAAGCATTTCTTCTGTTTTTTCTTTCCTTGGGAATTAATGCGGAAAGCAAAGGAAAGCTGTTGAAGTGGCGTTGTAGAATGAAAGGGAGGTCCTTCCCAAATACCTTTTGGTCATCTCGTAACAAAATCACTGCAGGAATACCACCCTACCCTGGCCTGCACCCAGGAGAATTCCCTGGAGTTTTTCCTTCTCCTTCCAATGAAAATTCAAAACCAAGTTCTTTTTCATCGAACTGGATTTACAACTGCTAGGGAAAGAAAGTAGGAGAATGACTCTGCCCCAAAAAACACCCCTAACTCTCCAAATTTGTTCTGCTTCACCAAAATACAGCTTCTGCTCCGTTTCTTTAAAACATCAGCTGAAAGTTTGGGATGCTTATTTAAATGATAAATAATATGCAGACTATTTGAATTCTTTTTGCAGATGAGATTATCTCAGTGCTTGGGAGGATCATCCAAGCCTTAATAAAATAATTTGTTTGGGATTTCTTGGCACTTTTTCGAGATACCCAGGTTTTAGTTTTATAAATGTGCGTAGTAATTTCAATATCCTAGCCTCACAATCAAGTGATTTACTGCACACCCGGAATCTATATTTGGGAAAGACAGACACGCCCCGAATCTATCTTTGGAATCCTAAACTGATGTTAGGATTTCAACCAAAGTTTCTGCTGAAATTTACAATTTGTGCAATGTTTCAGAATTTGAATCTGAATTTTTTTTCTCCATGTCTATTTTAACTGGTTGTTTTCACAAATTCTTATCAAAGAGCTAGAGCTAATAAGTACTTTTTTTTACAAAAAAAATCCTGCATCATGGGGAAAGAAACCTGAATCAAGTTTGAGGGTCTGGAAAACATATTTATATTTTCCAGACCCTCAAACTTGTGTCCAACGAAAAATAGGAGATAAAGTCCCATTTACTCAGGCTTATCCTCAGTAGATAAAAATGACCCAACAGTTCAGTCATAGTTCCTGTTAATTTTAAGCTGAAATCCGCTTTAATAAAGTTTTTATGTGTGGTACTGTTTGAAAACAAAACTGAAACCTGCTTCAAATCAGTGAAGCTCAAATTATTTGCAACTCATGCATCCCCTTGATTTAAAGTATAAATATTAGCTCTAGCTCCATTTGCAGTTCATATCCATTGCCTCAAAGAAAAAAAATATGGATATTTATAAGGCCCCTGAATTGAATGCAGTAAAATCAGGATGGGAGAGTGGGGGGGAATTCCTCTTCTTTGTTGTATTCCAACTGTAGACATGAAAGAGAGAAGTAGAACTGCCTTATAGTCATTAACATGCAAAGAAAAAGCCTTCGGTTATTGATGTAATAGTTGGGTAATACTAAAGGAAGTGAGAAATTAGAATTATGTGCATTGCAGGCTAACTACATTGCAGGTAGTCCTCCATTTATGACCGTTTGTTTAGTGACCGTTCAAAGTTACAACGGCACTGAAAAAAGTGACTGACGGCCATTTTTCACATGACCGTTGCGACTTTTCCATGGTCATGTGATCAAAATTGAGACACTGGGCCACAGACTCATATTTATGACGGTTGCACTTTCCCGGGGTCATGGGATCCCCTTTTGCGACCTCATGACCAGCGAAGTCAATGGGGAAGCCAGATTCGTTTAACAACCATGTCACTAACGTAACAACTCCGGTGAATTCACTTCACGACTGTGGCGAGGAAGGTCGTAAAACGGGGCAAAAATCAGATCACAGTTGTCTTGTTTAGTAAAATTAATTTGGAGCTCGATTGTGGTCGTACGTCGAGGACTACCTGTACTGTACCCGATTGAAAGGCAGATTCTGGATGTCATGTAAGAGACTTGGATGTTGGATAACCATTTGTCTGAAGTGGTGTATGGTTTCCTGCCTAAGCAGTGGGTTGGACTAGAAGACCTCCAAGGTCCCTTCCAACTCTGTTATTCTATTCTATTCTATTCCATTCCATTCCATTCCATTCCATTCCATTCTTCCTCTACTTTGTGTGAAATCCCTTCTCGGATCCCGAGCTCTTGACAATTTCTCCATATTCACACGTTACACCATACATGGATGTATCTACAGATCGCCGTGATGGTTATATAGAGATACCCTGGATGTTTGGAAAAAAAGAAATTGTGCCGTCTCTTTTATGGATTCCGTTTCAGTCATGTCACTTTTTCCATCTAAGCGAACTTGGTGGATTTGACCTGCCGTTTCCTTCTGATCCTAGCCTGGCCTTCCTAATGGCATAAAGCAGGGGTGCCAAACTCGATTTCATTGAGGGCCGCATCAGGGTTGTGTTTGACCTCGGGGGGGGATTAGGGGGCATGGCCAGGGTGGGTGTGGCCAGCTTGACGTCACTCGCGTCAGGGATGCCTGTGGCGACCCGAGTGCTCTGCCAGCGAAACTGGGCTCCCAATCTCTGTTTTCGGCTGGGACGGCCTCCTGTAACCCTCTGCCAATGAAAACGCGGCCCTCCCGAGCTCCGTTTTCATTGGCAGAGGGTTGCAGGAGGCTTTCCCATTCAAAAATGGAGATCGGGAGCCTGGTTTCACTGGCAGAGGCACCGCAGGCCGGTCCTTCATTGTTTCCAGGGTGGCCCTGTGGGCCAGATCCAAGCACCCCGTGGGCCAGATCCAGCCCACAATCCTTGAGTTTGACACCCCTAACCTAAAGGAAATGGCCGCCATGTCCCAAACCCACAGATATTTGTAAAGATCCTGTTGGAAGGGAAATAGAGAGAGAGAGAGAGTTAGGGAGGCAGCATTCATGAACCTGTATTGGGGCCATCCCAGATGTAAGGCATGTAATACGCACAATCGAAAAACGTCGCATAATCCCGCCCTGAATGTGTCTATCTCTTTGTGCGCATGTGTTCATTTTTTTTGTGTAATGTGATGTGTGTTTTTTCCTTCATGGTTTTATTGACAAAAGCAATATTGCCATTTCTTTTTTCCTTTGGTCTATCATCAATTGGTGTTCGCTCCCTCAAATAGCTGACCCTGGAATCAAGACATCAAAAGCTCTTAACCTCTGACTATACCATTGTAGGGTCCCGTCCCCCCCCCCAGGAAACTCGATCATTATAATCTGTGTCAATGGCTGGGCTCACAGGACAGATATATACAACATGTGGCTGCAACCTTTCTTTTTTGCAAGAGATCCTCTTCAGTCAGAGTTAATCGTCCTGTGGGGTCCTTGGTGCTCTCGAAGCTTGGTGGTTTTCTTGCAGCCCTTTCATTGCCAAACTAGGTAACATCCTCAGTCTTAGCCCTGAGGATGTTACCTGGCTTGGTAATAAAACGTCTGCAAGAAAACCACCAAGCCCAGATCCCACAGTTCAACCCTGAGCTACAAATATTCTCTTCTATCAGTCATCATCCTGATTAGGGAACTAAGAATAGGACAGAAAGTTTCTTCAAGAAATTGCTACGTCCCTCTATTATTTGGGCAATCAACACTGTCAAGCAATGAAGGGCGAGGTGGATTGGGTGATCTGGGCTGTGATTTTTTTTTTAGTCCAATATGCACTTACTTAGGAGTAAGTCTCCTTGGGCTCAAGGGGGCTTTCTTCTGAATTGGATACAAGTAAGTGGCTAAGACGCTGAGCTTGTCGATCGAAAGGTCGGCAGTTCAGCGGTTCGAATCCCTAGTGCCGCCTAATGGGGGTGAGCTTCCGTTACTTGTCCCAGCTTCTGCCAACCTAGCAGTTCGAAAGCACATAAAAAAATGCAAGTAGAAAAATAGGGACCATCTTTGGTGGGAAGGTAACAGCGCTCCGTGCGCCTTTGGCATTGAGTCATGCCGGCCACATGACCACGGAGACGTCTTCGGACAGCGCTGGCTCTTGGGCTTTGAAACGGAGATGAGCACCGCCCCCCTAGAGTCGGGAACGACTAGCACATATGTGCGAGGGGAACCTTTACCTTTAAGATGCTCCTGCAAATTGACCCCCCTCTCGCCTCCCTAATCTGAGTTGAGACCATCATCACCTGCTTGGTGGCACTACAAAGCCTACTAGGATTGTCCTGCATATCTTTTTAAATCAGCCATCGAGAAGATGAATGGGAGGGTCGAAAGCTTGTCTCGCTGGCGGTGCTTGTTAATCCGGGTGAATGTATTTTCCATAGCTCTGTTGGTTCTAAAGCGCTTATCTCTCCAAACTTTTTTTTAATTAATTATTATTATTATTATTATTGTTATTATTATTATTATAAATGGGGGGAGGGAAGAAAAATTGCAGGAAAAAAAGACGAAGAAGAAGAAGAAGAGAAAAAAAAAGACAATCAAATGCTCGGAGCTTAAAACAAAGTATGTGTGCAACCCTACCATCTCACTTGAAGCTTAATAAGAAAAGAAAAAAAGAATTATGTAAATATAACATAGAGTTATAGATTTATATTTTGTTCATAACACATAGTGTAATATAAGTTGTATATTTTCATGTTTTATCGGTTTTATGTTATCATTCACACCACGATAAATAACAAAGATAAGAGTGGATGTACTCTTTAAAAAAAAACAACAACAACAACAATGTGGGTTGCTAGAAACCTGGTTTGTTGGTGGGTGGGGCTCGGTTTGGTTTTTTTGTTTTTTTTTCATTGCCCTTTTTTTCAGTATTATTTGCCCTACAAGGCACCAATAAAAACAGCAAATGTGTTCTTTAAATAGACTGTGTTTCTGTTTCCAAATTCTTCATGCCTAAATGTGTCATTCTATTACAAAACCCCAGAAGCAGCTTTTGGGAAAGGGGAGAGCATTACCATGGTCCATGTTTAATAGATTTAATAGAATAATAGAGTCGGAAGGGACTTTGTAGGTCATCTAATCCAAACCCCACCCCACCCCCACCCCCCGCCGCCTGTTGTGGCCCACCAGCGGACAGCAGAGTTGGCAGCAGATTCGGACAGCAAGGAGGTTGGGGAGGATCGTGGGCCAGTCCTGGAGTCTGGGGAAGGCTCAGATGATGGCTCTGAGTCGGAGGCAGAGAGGGGGCCAAGGCCATCTCGTAGTACTTAGGTGCCTCCGGAGTCTGATATCAGCGAGGCAGAAGAACAGCGTGAGCCTGTTCCCAGTGTGCGCATGTGCAGAGCTGCCAGAAGACAGGAACAATTAAGAAAACAGGGTCGACTTGGGAGTAAGGCTTGGAGATGATTGACCCCTCCCATAAGATATAAAAGACAAGCGAATGGGACGAGAGCTTTTGCATAATCCTGTGGTTCTCTTCCCAGAACAAATCCCTCACCCGGGGTGGGCTTCAAAAATTTTAGTAAGGGGTTCTCTGCCCAGTTGCTGGGTGGGCGTGGCCATGGTGGGCATGGCCTAGTCAGCTTGCACCACAGCAGTGGGGGCATTTTTGCCCTCCCCAGGCTCCGGAAGGTTTCCTCGAGTCTCTGGGAGGACAAAAATGGCCTCCTCAGGCTCTGGAGGCCCTCTGGAGGCCAAAAATGGGCCCGTTTCCAGCCTTCCTGAACTTCTGGTAGGCCTGTTTTTCACCCTCCCAAAGCCTCCGCACACGTCCTGCACTTATCTGAAACCAAACCAGGCTGCGTGGGGACTCCTGAAAGGGGAGGGGTGGGGAAGGATGGGGCCAGCCAGGAGTGGGATTTGGTGGTTCTCCGAACTGCACAGAATCTTAGTTAGAGGTACTCCCGAACCCCTGCGAACCCACAGCAGCCCACCCCTGGCCTTGTCACTCAGACATGTCCCACAGAGAGGGACTCCTCAGGGTGCCGTCAGCCAGGCAATGTCAGCTGGCGACCCCCAGGGAGAGGACCTTCTCTGTGGCAGCTCCTGCCCTCTGGAACGATTTGCCCCCGGAGAGACGAAGGATATCGGATCTCCGGGTCTTTCGCCGTGCCCTGAAAACTTTTCTTTTCCATCAAGCAGGGCTGGCGTGAACCCCCCCCCCTTTTTTTTCTTTTTAGCTTTTTAAATTGTCAATGGGTTTTAGTTTTCAATGTTTTAAATTTTGGGGCCACAGTTATTTAATTCTTTTAATAATTTTAAATTTTGTATTGATATGTGTTTTCGTTCTGGCTGTGCACCGCCCTGAGTCCACTAGGAGAAGGGCGGGATATAAATTGAATGAATGAATGAATGAATGAATGAATGAATGAATGAATGAATGAATAAATAAATAAATAAATAAATAAATAAATAAATAAATAAATGTGTAGGTTGGTCTGTAGATGCTACAAGCAACAGTAGTTACCAAGAAACACGGGGTCACTGTCCCAGATTATTTGCAGGGAGTGGGTGAGGGAGAAAGAAGGAAGTCCTTTCTATCATTTATCCCTCCCTATGGCCAGGAAATATATAGAACCATCTGATTTATTCGACTCTGGGCTGAAGTACATATTTCAAAATGTTATTTATTCTTTGACTGCTTCTGATTCTAATAAATCTAAATTTATTAATATTAATATTAATATTGTTAATATATCTAAATAAAACACCCTGCAGCCAAGGAGGCTCCACACGGATTTGTACCAGAGGTGGGTTTCAGCAGGTTCTGACCAGTTCTGGAGAACCGGTAGTGGAAATTTTGAGTAGTTCGGAGAACCGGTAGTAAAAATTCTGACTGGCCCCTCCCCTATCTATTCTCTGCCTCCCAAGTCCCAGCTGATTGGGAGGGAATGGGGATTTTGCAGTAACCTTCCCCTGGATTGGGGAGGGAATGGAGATTTTGCAATATCTTTTCCCTGCCACACCGACCAAGACATGCCCACCAAGCCATATCCACAGAACCGGTAGTAAAAAAATTTGAAACCCACCACTGATTTGTACCACTCACATCACCCTGAGGACACAGATAAACCTCCAAGTGGCCTCAACGACTCTCTAAAAGAATGCAAATGACCTGCAAGGAATATAAATCCTTCCATTCGTCACTACCCAGTCAAGAGCTAAAGAAGCTTCGTGGATGAGAAGCAAAACGTCTTCAAAAGAAAAAAAACAAGAATGTCCAGGTGCCTCTTGAAAAACAACCATGACCTGGATGACTGAAAATCTCCATAGACAATAAATCTCCTAGATAACAACAGTATGTGTTAGCGCTCCAAACTATGATTTCCCCAGCGCTGACATGAATGAGTGGGGGGAAAAAATGAAAGAGAAAGAACCTGTTAGAAGTAGTAGCTTGACTTTTCACCCAGTTCTTTTCCCCGGCAGATAACGTCACCTAGGTGATGGGGGGAGGGGGGAATTCCTGTGACTTGAAGTAGCTGAGATGAAAGATGGACTTGGAAGATGGCCAATGAGACACTGAGATTTGAGGAACGGAAAGGGAGGGGTTTGGGATCAGAGGATCAGTTTCGGCTGCAAATGAGTTCAGGACTAGATCGTTATTCTTCAATAAATGAGAGATTTCATCAAAGACTTTGTGTTTGAGAATGAAATTTATTTGAGATAACATCGGAACCTGACAGTATGGTTACAACAAAGTTAATTCCCATAAATATACTCAGATATGACCGATGATGTTTTTCCAGCGAGGTAATTTTCAAACCATGTCCTCTTTTCCCTGATTCCATGTTTAAGGTCCTGAAACCGGGGTGTTTGAGCCTATTAAACATCTGGAGATGTTCTTCCTAATCCATCTCACTTGTTCTTGTCAGAGTTTGTTGCAGCACACACAATCAGACAATTCAGCATGATTCCAAATGTCTTTATATACATAACAACACGTAAGGCATACAATACCCTTGTAGGTGTCAGGTTCCAAATCAGGACGGGAAAGGAAACATCAGACAACAGGGTGGAGAATGTTGTAAAGTTTTACGTTCCGCGATCCGGCATGCTCCAACAATCACCCAGTGCAGTTTCAGTGAAATATTGTCAGCTCTAACCTTACCGTGCTCCCACTACCGTTTTAAACCCAGCGCGCCCCATCCCGCTACTCCACCTCCTAACTCCAAACCCTGTCGCCGATTGGAGGGTTCCAGCTGCCTCCCTGGGCTAATAATTAGCTGCAATTAGTCTGGGGCTGTTGGGGCCGTTATGCCAGGGACATGTTCAGTAAGCCCTGATTAATGCTGGCTATTGTAGCCGGCATGACGTTTGCGCAGGCGTGGTCCTGTCTGCCCCTCAGTGGAGGGGAGTAGCGCGTCTGGCGGTGCTGGAAGAAATGGAGACCCCGGGAACAATGGGCAGAAAAGGGATCCAGCAGACATCATCAGGAAGAAGCAGGCGGCAATAAGGCAAGACTTCCTAGGTTGGAACGTGGGGCATGTGACCTGTTCGCCTCTGTCCCTGCCGGAATGGCAACCCTGGCGAAGTGGGGCTGACAGTAGGTTTTTCCACATTGTAGAGAAGAGAAATAGCAAGTACAAACACAGCACAAAATGGAAGCACAAAATGGAGAAGGCAAAATGGAGGAGGGAGAAGCTAGTGCCCTCAAGCTTATATGCAGAACAGCTAAGCCACGCCCAGGCTCCAAACTGTCTCTTATGGCCCCATTCAACAAATACCATGCTTCAGTTACCAAACAGTCCCCATTGGCTGACTTGTTACCATGTCTATCCAAACAGTCCCCATTGGTTGATCTGTTGCCTATTCCAGTCTGTGAATATTCATACTCTTGACAGTTCTCATCATCACTCATTCAACATTTCCTTATTTCGTAGTTTTCATACAACACATAAAAAGGTTTTGAACCACTGGGAGTAAAGTAAGGAGTATTTTTGGCCACTGTCAGATGGTCTACATACCAATGGAAGATGGCTTCATACCAGTGGTGAAATATAAAATTTGTTGCTACAGGTTCTGTGGGTGTGGCTTGGGGGTGTCATGTGACTGGGTAGGCGTGGCCAACTTTTCTTTTCTTTACTTTTTTAAAGCATTTTTTTACTACCTATTCGCCAGAGCCGGTGGTAAAAAATGCTTTAAAAAAGGAAAAAAAAGGTTCCGACGATCACACGATCCTTGGAACCTTTTGTGCTGCACGATCCTTGGATCCTTTTTTTTTTAAAGCATTTTTTACTACCGGTTCCGGTGAATCTGATAGTTTTTATCAATACCGGTTCGCCTAAACCGGAGCGAACCAGTAGCATTTCACACCTGCTTCATACTTCTAATCTGTAGTCATTCTGCTATAGCCACAGGTTGGGAATATTAGATGCTACAGTTCATCAGCTTTTGGGAAATACTGCACTGCAACATCTGGAGAGCAATAGCAAAACTGCACTTCCACCAGTGTTTTATCACAAAAGAAATATGTCGGTCTGTCTTACTCCTCTTTTGGGTCTTTTGACTTTTTACCTCTTGACCTGTTAGCAATGGCGGTAGGAACAACACTGGAATCTGCACTCAACGGTATAAGCGGCTCTCATTTTTATTAGGTAGTCCTCAACTTACGACCACAATTGAGCCTAACATCTCTGTTGCTAAGTGAGACAGCTGTGAAGTGAGTTTTGCCCCATTTTACAACCTTTCTTGCAACAGTGAATCACTGCAGCAACATAGATGTTAGGCTCAATTGTTAAGGTAGTGGCACAATTGTTAAGTTTCCCATTCGCTTTACTTTTTAGAAGGTGATCACATCACTCCGGGACACTGTCATAAGTATGAGTCAGTTGCCAAGCATCTGAATTTTGACCACATGTCCATGGGGATGCTGAAATGGTCATAAGTGTGAAAACCGGTCATAAGTCACTTTTTCCAGTGCTGTTCTAACTAAATGAACTGCTGTAAGTCGAGGACTAGCTGTACTACTTAGTGAAGCTAATGCTGTGTTTCCCCGAAAATAAGACCCTGTCTTATATTTTTTTGAACCCCGAAATAAGCGCTTGGCCTTATTTTCAGGGAGGTCTTATTATTTTGGGGCACGTGACGCAAGATGGGGTTCCTCCTACCATCTTACCTGATTTCCAGCTCTGCGTTTAAATATTTTCAGGGTGGGCTTATTTTCGAGGGGAGGCTTATTTTAGTGCATGCGCTCAAAAGCCCAATTGGGCTTATTATCAGGGGGTGTCTTATTTTGGGGGAAGCAGGGTAGATATATAGGGGGTTGTAAGGAGTGAGTGAAACAGAGTGAAACTGACCCTAAGATTATATCTAATCACGCTGCCTATTTACCCCTGCTTTATCTTGCCAAGAAATAATATTTATCCTTAAATGTAAAATGAAAACAGAAAACATTCCTGGCCCAAATGATTATCCCATTGACTGTTATAAGATGCGTATTGAGTTCCTGGCTCTATATTATTGGAAGTCTATAATGATTTCTTTTTAAATAACATTTTCCCAACGTCCTTCAGTAAGGTTTATAGAAGAGTGATTTTGAAAGGCTAAAGATAAAAAGTCTGCTGATTGGATAAACTGTTGTCCAATTTCCTTGTTAAATATTGACTCAAAACTATTGACAGTCACCTTGGCTCATAGGTTAAACAAGATATTATGTTTGATTATCTATCCTGTAGAATCTGGTTTTATAATACTTAGCCAAGCATCTCATTGTGTTAGATACCCAATTGATATTCTGGATGCACTTTCCGAAAACTTTTAATTAATGGTGGCAATTCCTCTGAATATGAAAAAGGCCTTTGAATTTTTGAAGCAAGTTTCGCTTAAATATGGATTTTTTTCCCCCTTTGGGGGCATTCTCCCTGTTTTCCCAAGGTTATTATAGTTGGAATAATCTGTTCATTTATTGTGATGGGTTGTGTCAAGCTGCTTTTTATCTCATTTTATTTTTCATTGTATTGGAACCATTATCTCACTTTATTTGACAAAACAGAAGACATTTGAGGGGAACAATAGCTGCAGTTTACTATAAACAATTATTATATGCTGAAGGTTATTGTGCTGATTGATATCCCTGAATGTTGTAATATTGAGCAACAGTTTGATAATTTAATGGGTTAGTCAATTAATTGAAATAAATTTTATAGGCTTCTGATACAATAATATTTCTATAAATAGTTTTTCTCAAAATCGGGATTTTACTTGTTGATTAAAAAAAATAAGTAATTATTCAAATGAAACTCTTAATTTATGGATATAACTATATCTCTTTTCTAATCACTAATGAACATCAACATAAACAGTTGAGTAACAAACCTACTGATGGAACGTATGGAAAAGATGATGCTACAACAAGGAATAGCACTTCAAATTTGATGTATTTGGTATATAGAGAGATATTCCTGTGCTAATACCTTTAAATTATCTTAAGCAGGTTGTTGATATAACCTTAAGTTTGCTTAAGTAGCAAAGACAAACTGCTAAGTTTTATCTAAATTATAGCTATGGCATTCAGTTTGATCATGGGACATATATTTTTATTTAAATCTTTCTATGGAAAATAAGGGAGGGAGGAAGGGAGGGAGGGAGGGAGGAAGGGGCAAGAAAGCAGGAAGGGGAAAGGGGAAGGGGAAGAAAGAAAGGAGGGAGGGAGGGAGGAAAGAAGGAAGGAAGGAGCAAGAAAGCAGGAAGGGGAAGGGGAAAGGGAAAAGGGAAAGGGAAAGAAAGGAGGAGGGAGGGAGGGAGGAGCAAGAAAGCAGGAAGAGGAAAGGGGAAGGGGAAGAAAGAAAGGAGGGAGGGAGGGAGGAAGGAAAGAAGGAAGGAAGGAAGGAGCAAGAAAGCAGGAAGGGGAAGGGGAAAGGGGAAGGGAAAGAAAGGAGGAGGGAGGGAGGAAGGCAGGAGCAAGAAAGCAGGAAGGGGGAAGTGGAAGAAAGAAAGGAGGGAGGGAGGAAGGAAAGAAGGAAGGAAGGAAGGAAGGAAGGAGCAAGAAAGCAGGAAGGGGAAGGGGAAGGGGAAAGGGGAAGGGGAAGAAAGAAAGGAGGGAGGGAGGGAGGGAGGGAGGAAAGAAGGAAGGAAGGAAGGAAGGCAGGAGCAAGAAAGCAGGAAGAGGAAAGGGGAAAGGGAAGGGAAAGAAAGGAGAAGGGAGGGAGGGAGGAAAGAAGGAAGGAAGGAAGGAAAGAGCAAGAAAGCAGGAAGGGGAAGGGGAAGGGGAAAGGGGAAAGGGAAAGAAAGGAGGGAGGGAAGGAGGGAGGGAGGGAGGGAGGGAGGAAGGAAAGAAGGAAGGAAGGAAGGAAGGAAGGAAGGAAGGAAGGAAGGAAGGAAGGAAGGAAGGAAATTCCTGACTTAGTACTTGGCCACCAGCAGACAGGAAGGCTGCTCTGGAGGACATGGATTTGGTGCTCTCCCTGGTCTCACCTTCGTCCACTGGAAACAATGGATCCGCCAAGCCCCGCCTGGGACACCACAGGCGACCCCCAACATGAGCGATGTTGAGCTAACCAGCCCATTCCGGCAACGCACACTCGGCCCCCTAAAGGTCAACCCTGGTGCTGTCCTCAATGTAGATAAACCTGCCTTATCTACATTTCCTGGCAAAATGCATGGGAAAATCCTATTCACGGAAAACCCAACTTAGGGTTAGGGTTAAGTCTCCATGAATTCGGAGAGCAAAATGGACATCGCCACTGGATTCAGAGCCCATTAGGAGGGCGCACACTTTTCGAGCCTGCCTTAATTACGTTTTCTAGCAAAAGACATGGGAAAATCCCATTCTCAGAAAATCCAGTTAGTTTATGCCATTCCAGAGAAATACCTTTCCAGTCTCTTTGGCAGACCTGAAGGCCCAAATGTAGAAGCCGGCCACTCTTCTTGAAAGCCTCCAGTGCTGCAGCATCCACAACTTCCAGAGGTAAAAGCCTTTTCCAGTTATTGATTGTTTCCACTGTCAGGAAATGTCTCCTTTGTTCTAGGTTGCATCTCTCTTCCATCGTCTTCCATCCTTTACTTCTTGTCCTGCGCTCAGATGCTTTGGAGCAGGGCTCACCAACCTTTTAGTGGACCTCAGGGACCACTAAATTCATAATTTTAATTTTTTATTTATTTTTTTTTATATTAAATTTATATACCGCCCTTCTCCCTGAGGACTCGGGGCGGTGTACAGCCAAATAAAAACATAGACTACAAACATTAAAATACTATTAAAAAGATATATATAAATTTGGCCCCGTAATTAAAAAACAATGACAAACCAATTAAAAACATTTTAAAAAGTGTTAAGGCAGCCCGGCTTGCTGAAAAAAGAAGGTTTTAAGGGCACGGCGGAAGGCACCGAGGTCTTGGATTCTCCTTATCTCTGGGGGCAGTTGGTTCCAGAGAGTAGGTGCCCTCACAGAGAAGGCCCTCCCCCTGGGGGTCACCAGCCTACATTGTTTGGCCGATGGCACCCCGAGGAGGCCCTCTCTGTGGGAGCGCACAGGTCGAGGGGAGGCCGTCGGTACCAGCAGGCGGTCTCGAAGATATCTAGGTCCTATGCCATGGAGTGCTTTAAAGGTGATAACCAACACCTTGAAGCGCACCCGGAAGACCACTAATATGCGAACCACTAATATGATCTACCTAATGACCGGCTGGGTGGACGTGGCTGTGGTCATGTGACTGGTTGGGCGTGGCCAACTCGATGTCACTCACATCGTGCCTCGCCGGCCTCTACTCGCCCCACCCCTGCCAGCCACTCCTTGCTCCACTGTTGTTGGAGCTAAGCAGCCACCATGAGAAAGAGTTTGCAAAACAGCTCAGTTCAAATTGGATCTGACTGAGAAGGAGGCTCAGCTGAAGCACCTCACTGAGGACTATCGGCATATATATAACATATATAACACCGCTCCCATATAACACCGCTCCTGCGTGAGTTGCACTGGCTCCCAGTGGTCTTCCGGGTGCGCTTCAAGGTGTTGGTCACCACCTTTAAAGCACTCCATGGCATAGGACCTAGATATCTTCGAGACCGCCTGCTGCCACCGATGACCTCCCACCGACCTGTGCGCTCCCACAGAGAGGGCCTCCTCGGGGTGCCATCAGCCAAACAATGTAGGCTGGTGACCCCCAGGGGGAGGGCCTTCTCTGTGGGGGCACCTACCCTCTGGAATCAGCTGTCCCCAGAGATAAGGAGAATCCAAGACCTCGGTGCCTTCCGCCGTGCCCTTAAAACCTTCTTTTTTCAGCAAGCCGGGCTGGCTTAACATACTTTTTAAAATATTTTAAAATATTTTTAATTGGTTTGTTATCCTAAATTGGGGCCAAGTTAATATATATCCTTTTAATTGTTTTTAATGTTTGTATTGTATGTTTTTATCTGGCTGTACACCGCCCTGAGTCCCTCGGGAGAAGGTGCGGTATATAAATTCGAAATAAAATAAAAAATAAATAAATAAAAAATAGACTTTCCAAGCTGCGGGATGAGCACCACCCCCTAGAGTCAGGAATGACTAGCACATATGTGCAAGGGGAACCTTTACCTTTAGATAGATTTTAAGTCTCCATGCCTCGGGATTGGTGAAACACAAGGTTAAACAGCTATGCCCACAATGGTGTAAACCGCTAGCGAGCTTCGCAGAATCCAGCTCTCGACAAGCACACTTAGAATCCCACCACCAGGGACCAATCTTATTTATCCAATGTTTTTGATGCTTTGTTAGCTCTTCTTTTGAGTTCGGCTTTGTGTAGGAGGCAGGTTGAGATAACCGACATTCCCCCAGATGAATAGGAAAGGGGGCAATCTTTATTATCCTATCAGGGAGGGGCGAATCATGCAGACAACTTCCTGGCAGACAATAAAAGCAGTTCTGACAGCCGGATCAAAACATTCATCAAACTTTGCTTTTCTTTCAGGCATATCAATGTTTAAGTGACAGCTGAAGAAGGCTGATGATGGACTTCTTACATTTTTCTCCGGGCGCCTGCTACTCTTTTTGTGGTGTGTGTGTGTGTGTGTGTGTGAAGAAGACAAGCAAGGCAAAATGCTTGCTGAATTCAGTTTGATCCTATTGCAAGTCAGCTTGACAATGAGAAAACAGAACAATTAGTGCCTCATTTTGTTCAGATGATCCCTGCGAAAAGTACATAAAAGTTTTACAGCCAATAAGAATAGAAGATGATTAGACATTAGATAGATGATAGAGATAGATAGATGATAGATAGACAGATGATAGATAGATAGATAGATAGATAGATAGATGATAGATAGATAGATAGATAGATAGATAGATAGATAGATAGATAGATAGATAGATAATAGACAGACAGACAGACAGAGATAGACAGACAGACAGACAGACAGAGATAGATAGATAGACAGATAGATAGACAGATAGATAGACAGATAGATAGATGATAGAAATAGATAGATAGATAGATAGATAGATAGATAGATAGATAGATAGAAGAGAGAAAGAAAGATAGATGATAGATAGATAGATAGATAGATAGATAGATAGATAGATAGACAGATAGATGATAGAGATAGATAGATAGATAGATAGATAGATAGATAGATAGATGATATAGATGATAGATAGATGATAGATGATAGACAGACAGACAGACAGACAGATAGATGATAGAGATAGATAGACAGACAGATGATATAGATAGATGATAGATAGATAGATAGATAGATAGATAGATAGATAGACAGACAGACAGACAGAGATGATAGACAGACAGACAGATGATAGAGATAGATAGATAGAATGATAGATAGATATAGATAGATAGAAGAGAAAGAGAAAAAGGTAGATAATAGATAAGATGATAGATAGATAGATAGATAGATGATAGATAGATAGATAGATAGATAGATAGATAGATAGATAGATGGATGGATGGATGGATCGATGGATGGATCGATGGATGGATGGATGCAGTGGTGGGATTCAGCCAGTTCGCACCATTTCGGGAGAACCAGTTGTTAACTTTCTGAGCAGTTTGGCAAACTGGTTGTTGGAAGAAATCAATAGGGCAGAGAACCGGTTGTTAAATTACTTGAATCGAACCACTGGATGGATGGATAGATAGATAGATAGATAGATAGATAGATAGATAGATAGATAGATAAATAGACAGACAGACAGACAGACAGATGATACATATAGATAGATAACTAAGAGAGAGAGAGTTGATAAATGTTTTTGGTTGACATCTTAAAGTGTCACTTTACTGACAAAACTTTTAAAATAATTATACTGCAAGAAATGACTCAATTTTGTCTCATAAACAGGGGAGGGAAGCGGAGGGGAGGGGAGGGGAGGGAAGGAACGATTGCATTGAGGGAAGAGGAAAGATCCTAAACCTGAGATTTTATTGACCTAAGTCTATTGTAGATCACTTCGCTAATTGGCCCATTAAGAAAAGCTTATAAATTTAGAAATAATTATGTGTATTGTTTCCCCCTTCTTCAGTGCCACAGACTCAATTCAATCTAAAGCTGTTTTTTTTAAAAAATAATAATAATAATAATGCTTACCTATTCACCTGCCTATCAAACTTTTCCCTTTCAGGCTTCACAATATAATGCAAAACACAGGGGGAAAAAGTACGAAGTAGCAAAAGGCACTGGATGCATGAAAGAAGAGAGAAGAACAAGAAATGTAATTAAACCTGCAAGCCATCTTTTAATAAGATGAAGGGCAGACAGTTTATGAACATAATTATTGGTTAGTTCTGGCAGACACTGGCCAGGATGCCCACAGATGTAACCAAAGCCAATTTTGCTCACAATAGTCTGTGCAAGCTAGGATTTACCAAGCAACAAAACATAACCCAGAACCCTAGTAAAGAAAAAAGAAAAAAGCCATAATAAACAAACAAATAAATGTAACCCAGAACCAGTGGTGGGATTCAGCCGGTTCGGGCCGGTTCAGGAGAACCGGTTGTTAAATTGCTGGCTGGCCCTGCCCCACCCCTTCCAGGAGTCCCCACGCACCCCGTTTTTGCTCCCAGGAGGCTTCAGGGAGGCCTACTAGGCCCAAAATGGGGCACAGTGGGCTGCACACACACCCACAGCCCATTTTTGTTCCCAGATGGGTACAGGAGGCTGAGTGCTGGCCATGCCCACCATGGACATACCCATCCAGCTGGTCATTAGAGCAGAGAACCAGTTGTTAAATTATTTGAATCCCACCATTGCCCAGAACTCTAATGAGATGGGGAAAAAAACCCACAAAGAATCAAAACCAACAATAACAGTAACTGTACAAAAATCATCATGGGAGCTGTGATGAGAGCTGACACGCTTCAAAAGTCAATCAGTCATGCTTGGTGTGATCAGTGGAAAAAAGGAGAAGGGCCGGCCATAGTATTCACTGACTGGACACTATAAAGCAGGGATGTGAAACTCAATTTCATTGAGGGCCGCATCAGGGTTGTATTTGACCTCGGGGGCTGGTGTGGCCAGTTTGACATCACTTGTGTCGGGGGCGCCTGTAATGGCCCGAGCGCTCTGCCAGCAAAAACAGGCTCCCGAGCTCTGGTTTTCAGCCGCAACGGCCTCCTGCAGCCCTCTGCCAGCAAAAACAGAGCTTGTGGGGCCACACACAGCCCTCGGCCCCCATTTTCAGCCACAACGGCCTCTTGCCACCCTCTGCCAGCAAAAACAGAGCCTGGAAGGGCCACACACCCTCCTGAGCTCCATTTATGCTGGCAGAGGCACTGCGGGTCGGTCCTTGGCTGTTTCCAGGGTGGCCCCATGGTGCCAGACCTAAGCACCCTGTGGGCCGGATCTGTCCCACGGGCCTTGAAGTTGACACCCCTGCTATAAGGATGACACCGGGATGACCATGGTGGATCTGAAGGAGGCAGTGCAAGGTAGAGAGCCATGGAGAGTGCTGAGCCATTGAGAGGATTGAATGGCTGACAGTGACGACGACAATAAAATTAATTAAAATGCAGTGATTCTGATGCACACCTCAAAACCTCTCTGCAGCTAAGACTCCGACAGATGCCCTAATTAATTCATGAGCCTCGAGCCAAGTTTCAAAAGAAATCCAGTTATTTATTAGGAGCAACATATCAGCACATACCCGAGTGAAGTCAGCTCTGCCCCACGTAATTTACATCCCACCTATGACCCTGTTCCCCCACTTCTCCCAGGGGTGTCATAAATCACATTCTCCAACAGAGCCCCCAACTTTCGCAGCCTGTAGAGAACACACCTCTCCGACTGACTGTAGTAAACTAGGCTGCAAACTTGAGAAGGTATGTGTGGAATGTACTTCTGGTTGCTGCCGTGTTGCTCCATCAGTTTCCCCACTCCTGCTTATGGCAACTCGAAAGCAGGGCAGGAATGCTTTACGAGTTGACAATTGAAAATACTGTGTCCAATTCTGCTCAACACAATACAAAAAAAGATGTTGAGACTTTAGAAAGAGTGCAGAGAAGAGCTACAAAGGTGATTAGGAGACTGGAAGCTAAACCGTATAATGAATAGAATAACAGAATATCAGAGTTGGACGGGAGCTTGGAGGTCTTCTAATCCTACCCCCTGCTCAAGCAGGAAACCCTATATCATTTCAGGAAAATGGTTGTCCACTCTCTTGTCCAATGGTTGTGGGAACTAGGTATGTCTAGTCTAGTGATGAAAAGGAGTAAGTGTGACGTGATAGCAGTCTTCCAATATTCGAGGGGTTGTCACAAGAGAAGAAGTGGGGTTGATCTATTCCTCAAAGCACCTGTGGGCAGGACAAGAAGTAATAGGTGGAAGATTATCAAAGAGAGAGCCAATCTAGAATTGAGGAACAACTTACTGACAGCGAGAACAATTAATCA